>NC_134361.1:201347836-201580336 GCF_048569485.1 Anomaloglossus baeobatrachus
ACCCCCCGATTGTGACGTACTGGTAGCCAGCGCGGGGGATTTCTGAGTGACCCCCCCGGTGGTTTGTGACAACCTCTTTTGAAGAAATACTTTGAAAGGAACATCAGCTACAAGAATAGTCAACCACCTAAAACGATCTGGTTCCTCCGCCATCTAAGGCATAATGGGGGCAGAATTGAACAATTAAGACCCTATTTGACTCCTTACCCCCAACTCTCAGGCTAAACCTCCATTTTTGTCTCCCCAGGAACGTGGAATCTCTTGATTTGTCTCATAATCGTTTGGTTCATGTTCCATCATTTTTGCCCCGAGGAGCCAAACAAGTCATCCTACATCACAACCAGATCGAGCTGATCCCCGGCTATGTATTTGCTCACATGAAACCTGGACTGGAATTTCTTCATCTATCGCACAATAATTTACGGGATGATGGCGTCCATGCCGTGTCATTTTTTGGCCTCTACAAATCCCTTAATGAACTCTTGTTGGATAATAACCAGTTCCTAAGCATCCCACGTGGCATCCTCAACTTGAAGTCCCTGCAGGTCCTCCGGCTCAGCTTCAATAAAATAAGGTGATGTACATCTGAATATATTGGGGGTTTTTTCCAATTTTTTTTGCCATATCAGGGCTACCACCAGACATTCCTGTGCCCCAAACAATCAAATGGCTAGTACTTCATGAGAGTTTGCTCCATAGTGGGTAAGCAAAATATAAAACTGCACTTCTTTAGCTTAAATTCACCATCCTTTTGTGTTGTGTGCACAAATATATACCAGCAGTGAATAAACTAATACTATAAATATACACCAGCAGTAAATAAACTAATACCATAAATATATACCAGCAGTGACTAAACTAATACCATAAATATATACCAGCAGTAATTAAACTAATACTATAAATATACACCAGCAGTAAATAAACTAATACCATAAATATATACCAGCAGTGACTAAACTAATACTATAAATATACACCAGCAGTGACTAAACTAATACTACAAATATATACCAGCAGTGACTAAACTAATACTATAAATATATACCAGCAGTAATTAAAATAATACTATAAATATACACCAGCAGTGAATAAACTAATACTATAAATATATACCAGCAGTGAATAAACTAATACTATAAATATACACCAGCAGTAAATAAACTAATACCATAAATATATACCAGCAGTGAATAAACTAATACCATAAATATATACCAGCAGTGACTAAACTAATACTATAAATATATGCCAGCAGTAATTAAAATAATACTATAAATATACACCAGCAGTGAATAAACTAATACTATAAATATATACCAGCAGTGAATAAACTACCATAAATATATACCAGCAGTGACTAAACTCCTACTATAAATATACACCAGCAGTGACTAAACTCCTACTATAAATATATACTAGCAGTGACTAAACTCCTACTATAAATATATACCAGCAGTGAATAATCTCCTACCATAAATATATACCAGCAGTGACTAAACTCCTACTATAAATATATAGCAGCAGTGACTAAACTCCTACTATAAATATATAGCAGCAGTGACTAAACTCCTACTATAAATATATACTAGCAGTGACTAAACTCCTACTATAAATATATACCAGCAGTGACTAAACTCCTACTATAAATATATACTAGCAGTGACTAAACTCCTACTATAAATATATACTAGCAGTGACTAAACTCCTACTATAAATATATACCAGCAGTGACTAAACTCCTACTATAAATATATACTAGCAGTGACTAAACTCCTACTATAAATATATACCAGCAGTGACTAAACTCCTACTATAAATATATACCAGCAGTGACTAAACTCCTACTATAAATATATACCAGCAGTGACTAAACTACTACTATAAATATACACCAGCAGTGAATAAACTAATACTATAAATATATACCAGCAGTGACTAAACTCCTACTATAAATATATACTAGCAGTGACTAAACTCCTACTATAAATATATACCAGCAGTGACTAAACTCCTACTATAAATATATAGCAGCAATGAATAAACTACTATAAATATATACCAGCAATGAATAAACTACTACTCTAAATATATACCAACAGTAAATAAACTAATACTATAAATATATACCAGCAGTGAATAAACTACTACTATAAATATATACCAGCAGTGAATAAACTACTACTATAAATATACACCAGCAGTGAATAAACTAATACTATAACTATATACCAGCAGTGAATAAACTATGACTATATACACTATATACAAGCAGTGAATAAACTACTATAAATATATACCAGCAGTGAACTAATACTATAAATATATACCAGCAGTGAATAAACTAATATTATAAATATATACCAGCTGTAAATAAACTAATACCATAAATATATATCAGCAGTGAATAAACTACTACTGTAAATACAGTATATATCAGCAGTGAATAAAATACAATAAATATATACCAGCATTAAATAAACTAATACTATAAATATATACCAGCAATGTATAAACTACTATAAATATATATATATCAACAGTGAATAAACTACTATTCTAAATATATACTAGCAGTGAATAAACTGATACAAGAGAACATATACCATCAGTGAATAAACTACTACCATAAATATATACAAACAGTGAATAAACTACTACCATATATATATATACTAACAGTGAATAAACTACTACCATAAATATATACCAGCAGTTACTAAACTACCTTGAAGATATACCATCAGTGAATAAGCTACCATAAATATATACCAGCAGTGAATAATCTCCTATCATAAATATATACCAGCAGTGAATAAACTACTACTATAAATATATACCAACAGTGAATAAACTACTACCATAAATATATACCAGCAGTGACTAAACTACTACTATAAATATATACCAGCAGTGACTAAACTACTACTATAAATATATACCAGCTGTGAATAAACTAATACTATAAATATATACCAGCAGCGAATAAACTCCTACTATAAATATATACCAGCAGCGAATAAACTATTACTATAAATATATACCAGCAGTGAATAAACTATGACTATAATATATACCAGCAGTGAATAAACTACTACTATAAATATATACCAGCTGTGAATAAAATACTACTATAAATATATACCAGCAGTGAATAAAATACTACTATAAATATATACCAGCTGTGAATAAACTCCTACTATAAATATATACCAGCAGCGAATAAACTATTACTATAAATATATACCAGCAGTGAATAAACTACTACTATAAATATATACCAGCAGTGAATAAACTACCATAAATATATACCAGCAGTGACTAAACTATTAGTATAAATGCTGTACTAGCAGTGAATAAACTACTACTATAAATATATACCAGCAGTGAATAAACTATTAGTATAAATGCTGTACTAGCAGTGAATAAACTGCCACAAATATATGCTGGATGATAAATGTGTCTCACCCTCATCCCCTTTTGTCTTACTTTACGCCATCTTTTGGTTGGCACATTTTTTGGCGCCAAAATTTTGGCACAACGCAACACGTTAAACTGTGCCACTTTTTCGATTAAGCCATGCAGACACTGTGTGAAGCAGAATTTCGGCACTTTTTCACTTAGTAAATCTGCTCCATTGTAGCCAAGGATCTCAATTTAGCGAAAAACTTAAATGGGAAAGCATTGTGCAGACGTCAACATCCCTCGGAGCTCTGGTTAATCCATTGCGCGGAAATGGAAAGGTGTAAAACTAGACCCTGGGGTGAGATCACGCCGTCCTTCCCTAAGAGACACTAAACCTAAATCCTATTTTAACTAGTCTAGAGGACACTTGAGTGCGATTTATTCCCTGTCATCCGTCATTCAGGCTGTAGAGATAGATACCCGAGTGTTCCTCAGTGGGATTCTTGATGGGAAGTCCAGAGACATGTCTGCTCCGTGACCACCGCGTAATCTCACATATGTTCACCACTGAGGCTACACTTTCCATACATACTGTATGTATGGGACTCTAGTGGACTCTTTTTTATAGCTTTTTTGTTTTAGTGCCTTGTTTAAAAGCAGAAATGTTACTACACATCCAGCTGTGACCTTCACTAAAGATGGAGGCCAAGTGGGCGCAGTGAAGGATGAGGATATGTAGAAGGCAACGACCTCAAGTGCAATGCGCTAAACACATGGTTTATGTAACTTTTTGGACCAGAATTAGAAAAATATCATTACAGAGTAACATTCATTTTAATTTTTATTTCATAAATCAAAAGTATACATGAAAATAAGAAACTTTATAATATATTATATCAGAGAAATCTGCTTCTTTCTCCTCCGGGACTGATCTGATTCGTCTTCAAATTTTCCCATTACTGAGATAGGAGATGATAGTTGGTGCTTTTAAAATTCTATGAAGTAGAGAGGAGCTAGAGGCAGACACAGACATTCTGCTGCAAGTTCTCCTGACGGGAGGAGCTAGAGGCAGTCACAGGCATTTTGCTGCAAGTTCTCCTGACGGGAGGAGCTAGAGGCAGTCACAGGCATTTTGCTGCAAGTTCTCCTGAATAGGAGGAGCTAGAGGCAAACACAGACATTCTGCTGCACGTTCTCCTGAAGGGGAAGAGCTAGAGGCAGACACAGACATTCTGCTGCAAGTTCTCCTGAAGGGGAGGAGCTAGAGGCAGACACAGACATTCCGTTGTAAGTTCTCCTGAGAAGAGGAGCTAGAAGCAGGCACAAATGTTCTACTGCAAGTTCGCCTGAGGGAAGGAGCCAGAGGCAGACACAGACATTGTGCTGCAAGTTTTCCTGAGAGGGAAGAGCTATAGGTCGACACAGACATTTTGCTGAAAGTACTCCTGAAGGGGATTGGCTAAAAGCAGACACAGGCATTTTGCTGCAAGTCCCCCTGAGAGGGAGGAGCTAGAGGCCGACACAGACATTTTGCTGCAAGTCCCCCTGAGAGGGAGGAGCTAGAGGCTGACAGATATTTTGCTGCAAGTTCTTCTGAGGGGGGTGAGCTTGAGGCAAAGACAGACATTTTGCTGCAAGTTCTCCTGAGGGGATGAGCTTGAGGCCGACATACATTTTGCTGCAAGTTCTCTTGAGGACTTGGAGCTAGAGGCCGACACCGACATTCTGCTGCAAGTCCTTGAACTTAAATATACGGTATATACGCAGGAAGTATATTTAACAGGTCTCCTGAGGGGAGGAGCTACAGGCTGACACAAAGATTTTGCTGCAAGTTCTCTGAGGAGAGGAGCAAAAGGCCAACACAGATATTTTGCTGAAAATTCTCCTGAAGGGGAGAAACTAGAGGCCAACACAGACTTTTGCTTCAAGTTCTCCTGAGGGGGAGAAACTAGAGGCCAACACAGACATTTTACTGCACGTTCCCTGAGGGGAGGAGCTTGAGGCAGACATAGACATTCTGCTGCAAGTTCTCCTGAAGTGAGAATTAGAGTTCTCCATAGAACATTATGAGCACCAATTGTCATCTAGAAAAATGTAATGGAAAATTAGATTTTTCTCAGAAGATACTGTATATTACAATGTTTTTTTTACTTTAACATGTACTATTGAGATATATATATATATTTTATATATATATATATATATATATATAAAAAAAGTAGAGCCAGTTAACCTTTAATAGAAAAAATTGGCTAAAAACTAAATAAACCTTGTCTTCATGGCCTCCCCAACAGAAAATTTTTCAGGATTTTCTTAGGTGAGAGATGAAATTATCAAGATATCATCTGTGGAAATCAAGAAAACATGATCTTTTGGGGGTCTGTGAGGCCTGGAGTATGGGGAGACCCCCTAAGGATTTCTTCTTCATCCCGCTGACTGGTATGGGTTTGGGAATGGATCCTCACTGACCACGTGATGTCGGCCTAACAATGTGTTAATAGAGACATACCCAAAATATTAGTATTTTCAAGAAATTTAGAGTTTAACCACCTTCAGATGTCTTGAGTCGTCTGCTTACACATGGCGTCATGCAGTTTTACTAAATATTTGGTTGAAGGTTGTTGAGCGATCTTTGCCAGTACATAAAGTTGTTATGTTGCGTTCTTCTGGATTGTACCAAGTGGCCCCCTGTAGATACAGATATAGCCAATGCAGGATCTGGGTCCTATCAAACAACACAAAAACAAACAAGTCAAAAAAGCGAATAAAGGCTAAATACCAAAAAGTGCAGCCATAAAGACATGCAATATGTTTAATTAAAGAGGGTTGTCCTCCTTTGGGGACAATTTTTATTCCTTAAATGATTGGATGGTAGATGTCGAGAAGGTCAGGGCAGGCCACGCTCTCATAATGGTAGATGTTGAGAAGGTCAGGGCAGGCAGCGCTTTTTCATAATGGTAGATGTTGAGGTCAGGGCAGGCAATGCTCTCTCATAATGGTATATTTTGAGAAGGTCAGGGCAGGCGACACTCTCTCATAATGGTAGATGTCAAGAAGGTCAAGCCAGGCAGCGCTTTCTCATAATGGTAGCTGTCAGGAAACTCTCAGCAGGCAGCGCTTTCTCATAATGGTAGATGTCGAGAAGGTCAAGGCAGGGAGTGCTCTCTCATAATGGTAGATGTTGAGAAGGTCAGGACAGGCAGCACTCTCTCATAATGTTAGATGTAGAGAAGGTCAGGGCAGGCAAAGCTCTCTCATAATGGTAAATGTCAAGAAGGTCAGGGCAGGCAGCGCTTTCTCATAATGGTAGATGTCGAGAAGGTCAAGGCAGGGAGTGCTCTCTCATAATGGTAGATGTCGAGAAGGTCAGGACAGGCAGCACTCTCTCATAATGTTAGATATAGAGAAGGTCAGGGCAGGCAAAGCTCTCTCATAATGGTAAATGTCAAGAAGGTCAGGGCAGGCAGCGCTTTCTCATAATGGTAGATGTCAAGAAGGTCAGGGTAGGCGCCACTCTCCCATAATGGCAGATGTAAAAAAAATCATGGCAGGCAGCACTTTCTCATAATGGCAGATGTCAAGAAGGTCAAGGCAGGCAGTGCTCTCCATAATGGTAAATGTCAAGAAGGTCAGAGCAGGCAGTGCTCTCTCATAATGGTACATGTTGAGAAGGTCAGAGCAGGTAGTTCTCTCTCATAATGGTAGATGTCGAGAAGGTAAAGGCGGGGAGTGCTCTCTCATAATGGTAGATGTCGAGAAGGTTAGGGCAGCCAGTGCGCTCTCATAATGGTAGATGTCAAGAAGGTCAGGGCAGGCAGTTGCTCTCCATAATGGTAAATGTCGAAAAGGTCAGGGCAGGCAGCGCTCTCTTATAATGGTAGATATCGAGAAGGTCAGGGCAGGTAGTTCTCTCTCATAATGGTACATGTTGAGAAGGTCAGGGCAGGTAGTTCTCTCTCTTAATGGTACATGTTGAGAAGGTCAGGGCAGGTAGTTCTCTCACATAATGGTACATATTGAGAAGGTCAGGGCAGGTGGCACTCTCTCATAATGGCAGTTGTTGAGAAGATCAGTGCAGGCAGCACTCTCTCATAATAGTAGATGTCGAGAAGGTTAGGGCAGGCAGTGCTCTCTTATAATAGTAGATGTTGTGAAGGTCAGGGCAGGCAGTGCTCTCTTATAATAGTAGATGTCGAGAAGGTCAGAGCAGATAGTTCTCTCTCATAATGGTACATATCGAGAAGGGGAGGGCAGGTAGTTCTCTCTCATAATGGTAGATGTCGAGAAGGTAAAGGCGGGGAGTGCTCTCTCATAATGGTAGATGTCGAGAAGGTTAGGGCAGCCAGTGCGCTCTCATAATGGTAGATGTCAAGAAGGTCAGGGCAGGCAGTTGCTCTCCATAATGGTAAATGTCGAAAAGGTCAGGGCAGGCAGCGCTCTCTTATAATGGTAGATATCGAGAAGGTCAGGGCAGGTAGTTCTCTCTCATAATGGTACATGTTGAGAAGGTCAGGGCAGGTAGTTCTCTCTCTTAATGGTACATGTTGAGAAGGTCAGGGCAGGTAGTTCTCTCACATAATGGTACATATTGAGAAGGTCAGGGCAGGTGGCACTCTCTCATAATGGCAGTTGTTGAGAAGATCAGTGCAGGCAGCACTCTCTCATAATAGTAGATGTCGAGAAGGTTAGGGCAGGCAGTGCTCTCTTATAATAGTAGATGTTGTGAAGGTCAGGGCAGGCAGTGCTCTCTTATAATAGTAGATGTCGAGAAGGTCAGAGCAGATAGTTCTCTCTCATAATGGTACATATCGAGAAGGGCAGGGCAGGTGGCACTCTCTCATAATGGTAGATGTCGAGCAGGTCAGGGCAGGCAGCGGACAGGTAGACATGATCATAAAACAAAACCTTTTGAACCTTGCATAGACAAGGAGTGAATGGGAAGTGTTCTTTTTCCTTACCCAACATCCATTAAACCGCGGATGTTAGAGGCACCTATATGGAGCGGGCTCAGGAGCTGACCTCTAACCGCAGCAATCGGAGCGGAGCAGAAATAACTTTTTTTTTTATAATCCACAGGTATGTGCCTCTGAATTCAATCTGTGATACCAGAATATCCGAAGACTCCAACCTGGTCTCCGTGCACCTGGAGAACAACTATATCAACCGACGCCTGATTCCACCGACCGCGCTTTCCTGCATCAAAACCTACTACAGCGTCATCCTGCGGCCTCAGCATGAGGAATACGAAGACGAGGAATACTGAAGACGGGGTCGTCGTATAAACCAGAGCATTACCTACTAATGTGTAAAGAAGGGGGACTGAACATGAGTGCAGGCAACCATACTGTTACCATATTGTTACACGGCCAGTGATGCCACTTGTGGAGACGTAGTACAGAGGGCTGAGTGCTGGTGCTCACGCCCAACAACTTTATATAAAGATATTAATAAAGATTTATTGTGAAGTGGATTACTGACTGGCGACTCAACGCAAATGGGGCAGATTTACCAATTTTGGCCTAAATTTAAAAATGTGCCAAATTTTTCAGTTAGGGATGAGCGAATCCAAATAGTAAAGTTCAAGGCTCGGGTGTCCAGGTCTTGGACTTCTTCAAAAAAAGTCAGCTTGCGAGTTTGGATAGTGTTTGTATGCTAATAAAGTTTGTTGAAAGGCTGTGGCATAGCCAATCAACAACCTTTATTGCAAGGGGAACATGCTTGTATGCTGCAGTGAACAATAAAGAAAAAAAATGATAAATGACGTGTGCTCCCACCTATTTTTGATAACTAGGGCAGGTAAAGCAGACAGCTGCGTGTTGCAACCGCACTAGTGCAATTGGAAAGAGCCAGAATAATAGACGTGCCACTTCTAGGGCGGCTGCGGGATGCTATTTTTAGGCTGGGGAGGGTCAAATAGCCATTGGCTTTCCTAAACTTATAATACTGCAGCTGTCAGCTTTATCTTTGCTGGTTATCAAAAATAGAGTGGATCCCATGCAATTTAATTTTATTATTTAAATAAATAATTTAAAAAAAAGGAGTGGACTCCGACCAGTTTTGATAACCAGCCATGGTAAAGCCAATGGCTATGTGGCCCTCCTCAGCCTAAAAGTAGCAGCCCACAGCTGCCCCAGAAGTGACACATCCAGTATTCTGGCACTTTGCCTGACCCTTCCCAATTGCCCTGGTGCGGGAACAATCAGAGTAATAGTATTGTGGTTAATGTCAGCTGTGAATTTTAAGCTGGCATCAAGCCCAGGGGTTAGTAATGGAGAGGTGTCAATCAGACCCACCCATTACTAACCTGGCAAGTGTAGAGAAAAAAAAACACACAAAGGGTAAAAAAGTTCATTTGAATAAACACTCCCCCACACTCCCTCGTTCACCATTTTAATACATAAAAAAAACTTTGAAATTCCGACGTAATCAATTTGGTGAATAAACACCCCTCCACAATCCCTCGTTCACCAATTTATTAATTGAAAAGAAATTTTGCAAGTTCTGACATAATCCAACGGAGTAATGTTTCAGGACACCCATCGATTCCTATAGGCCTTCATTCTGAGAACATTCTCAGTACAAGGCTCCGTAGGCAAATTAACAGCTGACATCAACCCCAAAAGTATTATCCAGATTGCCACTGGACCAGGGAGGGCAAATAGGAAGAGCCGGGCAAAGCACTAGAATTGGTGTATAAAATGGATGTGTCACTTCTGGGGCGGCTGCGGGCTGCTATTTTTAGTCTGGTAAGGACCAAAAAACCATGGGACCTCCCCAGCCTTACAATACCAGCCCCCAGCTGTCTGCTTTACCTTGGCTGGTTTTCAAAAATAGGGAGGGCCCCATGCCGTTTTATTTTTTTATATTATTTACTTATAAATAATGTTAAAAAACGGGGTGGGATCATAGGCTACTGACCAGGGCCCTATGAATCTTTTTGCGCAATTCTACTGTATTGAAAATGAACTACCAGTACCATTGAAATTAGGATAAAATTGACTACCTACATAAAAAAAATATTTTACAATCTGTACCTGCTCCTGAGGTGAGATAGAAGGGAATTTGGAATGAAAAATATATTGTTTTTGAGTATTTTTTACTAATTTGGAGAGTTAGTGTATCCATCCTGCCTATCTAGTCTCCAGCAGCACAATCCAATTGTCTTCTTATTAACCGTAGGCCGTGAGCTCCACTTATTTCAATGGCTTTTTCTCATCCCCATATTATATTTCCCACTGCACCATCATGATATGACCCGGGCCGGCTTCTCACTAATGAGCAACTTGTGAGAACTGAAAGATTTTAACTAAGCAGCTAATAAAGTAATTAACAATACTCGCAATTCTGAGTGCCGAGGCGATGACAGTATTAATTCATAGCTGAATTAAGTCATTTGCATATGAATAGGGACGCTGTAAGATATTACATATAAAGCGCTGAAACAACTAAATGAGCTCGTCGCACAATACAGTAATTATATTTACAGTATGTCTAAGCAAAGATAGGATATAGAATGTATTCTAGCATTAGTATATACAGTCAGGGCCAGAAATATTTGGACAGTGACACAAGTTTTGTTATTTTAGCTGTTTACAAAAACATGTTCAGAAATACAATTATATATATAATATGGGCTGAAAGTGCACACTCCCAGCTGCAATATGAGAGTTTTCACATCCAGATCGGAGAAAGGGTTTAGGAATCATAGCTCTGTAATGCATAGCCTCCTCTTTTTCAAGGGACCAAAAGTAATTGGACAAGGGACTCTAAGGGCTGCAATTAACTCTGAAGGCATCTCCCTCGTTAACCTGTAATCAATGAAGTAGTTAAAAGGTCTGGGGTTGATTACAGGTGTGTGGTTTTGCATTTGGAAGCTGTTGCTGTGACCAGACAACATGCGGTCTAAGGAACTCTCAATTGAGGTGAAGCAGAACATCCTGAGGCTGAAAAAAAAAGAAAAAATCCATCATAGAGATAGCAGACATGCTTGGAGTAGCAAAATCAACAGTCGGGTACATTCTGAGAAAAAAGGAATTGACTGGTGAGCTTGGGAACTCAAAAAGGCCTGGGCGTCCACGGATGACAACAGTGGTGGATGATCGCCGCATACTTTCTTTGGTGAAGAAGAACCCGTTCACAACATCAACTGAAGTCCAGAACACTCTCAGTGAAGTAGGTGTATCTGTCTCTAAGTCAACAGTAAAGAGAAGACTCCATGAAAGTAAATACAAAGGGTTCACATCTAGGTGCAAACCATTCATCAATTCCAAAAATAGACAGGCCAGAGTTAAATTTGCTGAAAAACACCTCATGAAGCCAGCTCAGTTCTGGAAAAGTATTTTATGGACAGATGAGACCAAGATCAACCTGTACCAGAATGATGGGAAGAAAAAAGTTTGGAGAACAAAGGGAACGGCACATGATCCAAGGCACACCACATCCTCTGTAAAACATGGTGGAGGCAACGTGATGGCATGGGCATGCATGGCTTTCAATGGCACTGGGTCACTTGTGTTTATTGATGACATAACAGCAGACAAGAGTAGCCGGATGAATTCTGAAGTGTACCGGGATATACTTTCAGCCCAGATTCAGCCAAATGCCGCAAAGTTGATCGGACGGCGCTTCATAGTACAGATGGACAATGACCCCAAGCATACAGCCAAAGCTACCCAGGAGTTCATGAGTGCAAAAAAGTGGAACATTCTGCAATGGCCAAGTCAATCACCAGATCTTAACCCAATTGAGCATGCATTTCACTTGCTCAAATCCAGACTTAAGACGGAAAGACCCACAAACAAGCAAGACCTGAAGGCTGCGGCTGTAAAGGCCTGGCAAAGCATTAAGAAGGAGGAAACCCAGCGTTTGGTGATGTCCATGGGTTCCAGACTTAAGGCAGTGATTGCCTCCAAAGGATTTGCAACAAAAAATTGAAAATAAAAATATTTTGTTTGGGTTTGGTTTATTTGTCCAATTACTTTTGACCTCCTAAAATGTGGAGTGTTTGTAAAGAAATGTGACAATTCCTACAATTTCTATCAGATATTTTTGTTCAAACCTTCAAATTAAACGTTACAATCTGCACTTGAATTCTGTTGTAGAGGTTTCATTTCAAATCCAATGTGGTGGCATGCAGAGCCCAACTCGCCAAAATTGTGTCACTGTCCAAATATTTCTGGACCTAACTGTAAAATAGATAGAAATGTTTCATAATGGTAGATGTCGAGAAGTTCAGGGCTGGTAGCACTCTCATAATGGTTAATGTCAAGAAGGTCAGGGCAGGCAGAACTCTCTCATAATAGTAGATGTCAAGAAGGTCAGGGCAGGCGGCGGTCTCTCATAATGGTAGATGTCTAGAAGGTCAGGGTAGGCGGTGCTTCTCATAATGGTAGATGTCGAGAAGGTCAGGGCAGGCAGAACTCTCTCATAATAGCAGATGTTGAGAAGGTCAGGGCAGGCAGAACTCTCTCATAATAGTAGATGTCAAGAAGGTCAGGGCAGGTGGCGGTCTCTCATAATGGTAGGTGTCGAGAAGGTCAGGGCAGTCAGCGCTCTCATAATGGTAGATGTCTAGAAGGTCAGGGTAGGCGGTGCTTCTCATAATGGTAGATGTCGAGAAGGTCAGGGCAGGCAGCGCTCTCTCATAATGGTAGATGTCAAGAAGGTCAGGGCAGGCGGTGGTCTCTCATAATGGTAGGTGTCGAGAAGGTCAAGGGAGGCAGTGCTCTCTCATAATGGTTGATTTCGAGAAGGTCAGGGCAGTCGGCGCTCTCTTATAGTAGTAGATGTCAAGAAGGTCAAGGCAGGGAGTGCTCTCTCATAATGGTAGATATCTAGAAGGTCAGGGCAGGCAGTGCTCTCTCATAATGGTAGATGTCAAGAAGGTCAGGGCAGACAGCGCTCTCTCATAATGGTAGATGTCAAGAAGGTCAGGGCAGACAGCGCTCTCTCATAATGGTAGGTGTCGAGAAGGTCAAGGCAGGCAGTGCTCTCTCATAATGGTAGATTTCGAGAAGGTCAGGGAGGCATTGCTCTCTCATAATGCTAGATGTCAAGAAGGTCAGGGCAGTAAGCGCTCTCTTATAATAGTAAACGTTGAGAAGGTCAGGGCAGGCATTGCTCTATCATAATGGTAGATGCCGAGGCTAGTATTAACTCATAGCTGAATTAATTCATTTGCATATGAATAGGGACGCTGTAAGATATTACATATAAAGCGCTGAAACAGCTAAATGAGCTCGTCGCACAATACAGTAATTATATTTACAGTATGTCTAAGCAAAGATAGGATATAGAATGTATTCTAGCATTAGTATATAAAATAGACATATTTCATTAAGCAGGGGTGGGACAAGGCGGGGCTTGAGAAATGGTCACTTCCCCTCCAGCCCATGAGGTTCACTATGATGGCTGTAAGCAGAAACATAACTTAAAGGAGGATTTCTGAAATATATATAAAGGGAGAAATGCCAGAAAATAAAAGTCTTTCTAGTGGAGAGCTAGATATGTGGGGGATTGATTAGGTGAGTGAGGGTCATTTTCTTTTTTTTTATGGGCATTTACCCTTTTTTAAGTATTTTTATTTAGAGTATATGCACATATGGGTTTTTAAATGTGGGCTTTGAAGTGTGACGCCCCTGACTCTATCAGGATGTCACAGGGAATTGCACTCTCATCTCTCATGGTGCAGAACCCACCCTCCATGGTTCTGGGTTCCTACACACTGGTATTGCTCCCATCAGCTCTCAAAACCACACCTCACACCACACCCTGTCAGACACACCAGTGGGTGGTCTAGTTGGAAAAGGACCACCTTCTCTAGCAGTCAGGCAGACTGGTGGGAGGGATTGGGTCAGTTGAGTAGTAGCCCTCAAAGAGTGAGGAGCTGGGGGGAGTTGTAGCTCCCTGTGTGACCTTGGTTGGGTCGCAGACGGTGGTCAGGGACTAGAGGAGTCGGAGACCCGATCGCAGGGTATTGGAAAGGGGTGTACTGACTTAGTTTTGGAGAATGGTCGGCACCAGAAAGTCCAGTAACCGGACCAGTACCGAGCACGACGGGATACAGGATCCTAAATCGGGGAGTAGCTTCACGCAACTTGATAATTAACCTGTGCAGGATAGTCTCTTTCTGAACTTTCCCCAAGCGCTCAGAGATTGAAGGCATCAGCACAATGAGGGGGATAGGGTTTTCCAGGTTATGTGGCCCACTGAGATCCCAAGTGTCAGCCATCGAGAGCATTGCTGCACTAAATAAAGGGAGCGGGACCCCGACAGCTTCAGGCCGAAGGGTCATCCAGGAACATCTACACAATTGTGCATGGAGGCAGGCTCCGGACCACTAATCAATACCAGTGGGGACGGACACCAGGACGAGCTCCCCAAAGCGGCAGTGATACCCAGAGACTTGGTTTACTTCTGTGTCAGAGTCTCCTTAATGGTCGCATCAACATCCGCACGACCTGAGTGAGTACACTGCCCTCCCCGCATCCTGCCTGCCCGCATAGCCTGCATAACACTATCCGCCACCTTCCTCCAGAGTCCCGGGGCCTCCCCTACCGGTGGAGGCGTGGTGCCCTGGACTAGCCAGGTCGTCACAGGTAACAACACACACACACCCCCACCCCCAGAAGGTCAAAGCAGTCATCTCCAGTGAGACCTGATTTTCTCCCTCGGGTTCAGAAAGACACACCAGGTGGGCGGAGTCAGGCAGATAGACACGCCCACCGAGGAGTCTAGCTGGTCTGAGGCAGGAAACAAGAGAGACAAGTCTAGGCAGAGGAAGAGAGAGGAGGTCTGCAGAGAGGCAGACGCAGACTGGGGCCTAGGTTGGAGCCTAGGTCCCTCGTGTAGCCAGTGAGGCAGACGGTAGTGGCCGTCTGCAGGAGCCGGGAGGACAGTCTTGGTGGAACCGTAGGTAGCCGGGGTTGGGCGGTGGCCCACCGGTACCGAACCGGGGAGCCAGCTGGAAACCGGAGCGCAGGAGGAGCGTACACAAAGGGGCAGGAAAGGACTTACACTACCAACCTGGGGTCTGGGGAAAAACACCGCAGCCGTCTGTGGGACCCGTCCATCCAGCCGTTTGTTTTACCGGAGACTTTGCATTCATCATTGGCTGAGTGAGTACCACCGTGCTGTACGGCACCGCGCTGCCCTGCCATCCCTCCCTCACCGGGCCCTGGGACAACCAACCCCCCTACCCACGGAGGGGAGAAAACAACATCCAAGCTGCTCCCCGTCATCGCTCCCGGGATCCCCATCCAGAGCAGCGGTGGTGTCACAACCTCACCACAACCGTGGGTGGCGTCACGGACAATAAATCCCCAATACCATTTCCCCTTTTCACTCACGGGCGAGAAGCGCCGCTCGAGTCCCCGGGATCCGGCCCACCGCTCGAGCCACCGACCGAGCGAGCAGCAGCAGCAGCCGGACCCGAGCAGTGGGTGAGCGCAACGTCCTCCTCCGCCCGCGACAGAGGGATCACCATCTGACTGCCCCACTCCATCTGCCCCGGGGTACTCCCATCAGCAGCGGCGGTACTCCCCTTACCACGAACCACGGGTGGCGTCACGAACTATCCCTTGTAAATATTTCCCCCTTTTAATTGAGTGGCCGCTGAGCCCCGGGTCCAGGGACCCTTAAGCCACAGCAAATCCCGGATCCGAGCAGTCCGACTGCTGCAGGGGCGGCACATTTGCGCATGAAAAACTGTTATAAATACCCTTTGCCTTAGCTTCCTATTGACTTCTATGGTAAAACATGCCCATTGTGCCCTTGGTGCCTTTTTTCACCTTTTTATTTTAAAATAAATCAAAGTAGGAAAAAAAATCTCCTCATAGACAAAAAAAAGCATTTTTAAGGGGATTTTTCACACAGTTTTTTTTTACTCCTTGACCTCAATCTGAAGAGCTTAAAAGGGGCTCATGCTCACCTACTAGGTGCCACGTATACCACGGGTGTCCTCTTATGTGGCTGAGGTCATCTCAGGCATTAAACCTCAGTATTAGACTATGTGCCTATAACCGCACCACATTCTTATGGATAGACCAAATCCTAGCATTTTTATATATATAATATATAGTATGTGCTCCATGGACAATGCTATGTAGGTGGTGGTCGAGCCCTGCAATGTAAAGTATTTGGTTATGTCGAGTGCAATGTGTTATACTTATTTATAAATGTGTATGTTGATATGTTATGCTCCTAGCTGGGTGCAGGTTCTAGAAACAGTAGAGCGGGACAGTTACCACAGATGCCACCTAGTTGTTAGGCTGAGGTAGGCTTAAGGGGGAAGGGACAGATGGGGAAAAGAGGTTGGTTGGGAGGTCTCAAGAGAAGTCAGTCTAGAATAGGGTTCAAGTGTGAGAAGACGTGGCCTCGGTGCTAGGGGCAGTCAGGCAATCCTGAGGTATACTCGAGAGATCCGAATCCTATGGCTCACCCCAGTGGGCTTAGAGAGTCTTCCAGCTAGAGAGTTGCCGGGGCCCAATATCGGACAAAGGTGAGCGGAGTCAGAGGGAAGGAGACACAGACACCGGAGCTTGAGGATGAGATCCAAGATAGCGGAGGGGAACAGGTCAAGACATAGTACCCCACACTGAGAGGTAGGAAGCGGTGTCACATGTGTTACTGACTGTCTACGATGAGGACTACCAGCAGGGTGACAGACACAGACCTGAAGAAACCAGCAGCCCACCTGACGTTCCATGAGCACCGAAAGTCTCTTCAGTGAAGGAGTGTGGCACCCATGTGGCCCGGGGCCTGCACCTTCCTTCAGCTACCAGGTGTGCATCTTGTGGGATGGGAGGGTGGAGGTGGGGAATGTCAGGACCCAGAGTTAGGTAGTTGGGTAATAGTTAGAAGAAGGGGTGGGGGAAAAGTGTTAGGGAACAACCCAGTCCTGGTCTGTGGCTGATATTAGGTCTGTAGGCCTAGAACTAGGATCACTACAACAGGACATTGCTCGTAGGAACCAGGAAAATGACTACTGTAGGAAAGAGGGAGATAGGAGAGCAGCAAAGGCGAGGCAGATGTTGGTGGTAGAGGACTTTATAATTAGGCAGACATCTCCCGCCCGAGACCGTGAGCGGGCTCGCGAACCAAATGTGGCTCACAAGCTACAGGTTGGGGATCCGCTGCCTTAGACAATCAATGTTCTCCTTGCTGGGGTGGCGATGGCTGCTGCTTACTAATACAAGTCAGTTTATGGGATGTCATGGTCCAACTACATAGAAGTCTGAGGATGATCAAGACCCTCATTAATTCCAACAATAAAAAGGAACAATGACAGATACATCCAAAAAAACTCCCAAAGTCCCCGTCTAACCCAATGTTTCCTACCAAGCTTTCATCTGCTCAGTGTTTCTCATGCAATCGGACTACACCGCAAACACTAGGGAGCTGGAAACATTTCTCATGTTTTCTTTTTATTGAGCAATTATATGTCGGTCGCTCGCCCGAAAACAAACTCTCCACACGTCTGTCTCACTGTCATCCCTCCGGGCATTTTGATTCATTCTCTCCCTAATTATATATACCACGTGGTAAACATAAACTCTTGAAACTAGCCATAAAATGCATATAACTAGAAAGTCAAAATCATTTAGCAGTATAGGACAGAATGTAAGATGTATATCTCTGACAACCCTCGAACCCGCCAATGAACACATGATGGTACATGACACTACCGATTGCACTAATAGTTACCAAGGAAGTTAGCGAGTTCTGAGCACATTATGTATGGTGGACATTTATTCCAAGATCCTTCTGCTTTTAAAAGCATATTAGGCTTGATAAACAAGATCAAGGGTCCTAAGCCTGCCCACCATTGCCAATATTCCAACCTTACGACAGAGCACACCGGCATCTCAGTTATCCAGATCCCTGAAGAATTTCTGAAATACCCCAATGTAGTGTCCCCTCAGGCACATGGTCACCTGCGCTGGCCTCCTGCCCATAAACTTTCTCTATTAGGGATAAACCACTCCGGCCTCCTGTCCATAAACGTTTTCTCCATTAAGGACAGACTATTATGGCCTCCAGCTCATACCTTTCTCCATTAAGAAAAAACATTCTGGCCTCCAGCCCTTAGACTTTCTCCATTAAGAAAAAAACATTCTGGCCTCCAGCCCTTAGACTTTCTCCATTAAGAAAAAAACATTCTGGCCTCCAGCCCTTAGACTTTCTCCATTCAGTACAAACCATTCTGGTCTACAGTCCTTAGACTTTCTTCATTAAGGACAAAATTCTGGACTCTAGTCCATAGACTTTCCCTTAAGGACAAACAAGTGTGATTTCCAGTCCACAGACTTTCTCCATTATGGACAAACCATTCTGGCCTTCAACCCTTAGACTTTCTCCATTAAGGACAAACAATTCTGACCTCCAGTCCATAGATGTTCTCCACTAAAGGCAAACCATTCCAGCCTCAAGCCCATATACTTTCTCCATTAAGGACAAATCATTCTGCCCTACAACCCTTAAACTTTCTTCACCAGGAACAAACCATTCGAGCCTCCAGCCCATAGAATTTCTTCTTTAAGGACAAACAATTCTGCCCTCCAGTCCAAAGATATACTCTACGAAGGACAAATCACTCCAGCCTCAAGCCCTTATATTTTCTCTATTAAGGACACACCATTCCGGCTTACAACGCTTAGACTTTCTTCACTAGGGACAAACCATTCCAGCCTTCAACCCATAGACTTTCTCCCTTAAGGACAAACTATTATGGCCTCCAGCTCATAGACTTTCTCCATTAAGAGAAAAAACCCATTCTGGCCTCTAGCCCTTACACTTTCTCCATTCAGTACAAATCATTCTGGCCTACAGCTCCAAGATTTTCTCCACTAGGGACAAACCATTCCAGCCTCCAGCCTTTAGACTTTTGAATTAAGGACAAACCATTCTGGCCTCCAGTCCATAGACATTCTACGCTAAGGACAAACCATTCCGGTGTCCAGTCCACAGACCTTCTCAATTAAGGACAAACATCTCCAGCTTCCATCACATAAATGTCCTCCAGTAAAGGAGTTTTCCCACTAACAAAGTTACTTTTAAAGTTCAATTTAATCTATAGACCTTGGAATAATAATAATTTCCACAATTGGATGTGTGAAAAAATAATGTTCCTGTGCTGAGATAATCTTATGTATGTGTACCTGCTGTGTACTGTGTAATGGCCGTGTCTGACCGCACAGGAACATGGTCTGATCATACCACATCTCCGGGGCAGGGGAGGACGCAAAAGAAAGTATACAGATATTACAGCATGGGATCACAGCTGATTCTTTTTGTGAGGTAAAACATTGCCCTGCCTGGTTTTAAAAAAATGTTTTACCTCAAAGACAGGCTTATTTGCGATCCCGTGCTGTGCTGTAATGTATTTATTTATACTTCTTTGTGTGTCCTCCCCTACCTAGGAGATGTGGTATGATCAAACCATGTTCCTACACGGCCATTACACAGTACACAGCAGGGAACACATATATAAGATTATCTCAGCACAGGAACATTTTTTTTTAAATACATGCAATTGTGGAAATTATTATTATTCCAAGATCTATTGATTAAACTGAACTTTAAAAGTAACTTTGTTAGTGGGAAAACTCCTTTACTGGAGAAAGTTTATGGGCTGGAGGCTGAAGATGTTTGTTCTTAATTGAGAAGGTCTGTGGACTGGAGGCCAGAATGGTTTGTCCTTAGTGTAGAATGTCTATGGACTGGAGACCGGAATGGTTTGTCCTTAGTGTAGAATGTCTATGGACTGGAGACCGGAATGGTTTGTCCTTAGTGTAGAATGTCTATGGACTGGAGACCGGAATGGTTTGTCCTTAGTGTAGAATGTCTATGGACTGGAGGCCAGAATGGTTTGTCCTTAGTGTAGAATGTCTATGCACCGGAGGCCAGAATGGTTTGTCCTTAGTGTAGAATGTCTATGGACTGGAGACCGGAATGGTTTGTCCTTAGTGTAGAATGTCTATGGACTGGAGACCGGAATGGTTTGTCCTTAGTGTAGAATGTCTATGGACTGGAGACCGGAATGGTTTGTCCTTAGTGTAGAATGTCTATGGACTGGAGACCGGAATGGTTTGTCCTTAGTGTAGAATGTCTATGGACTGGAGGCCAGAATGGTTTGTCCTTAGTGTAGAATGTCTATGCACCGGAGGCCAGAATGGTTTGTCCTTAGTGTAGAATGTCTATGGACTGGAGACCGGAATGGTTTGTCCTTAGTGTAGAATGTCTATGGACTGGAGACCGGAATGGTTTGTCCTTAGTGTAGAATGTCTATGGACTGGAGACCGGAATGGTTTGTCCTTAGTGTAGAATGTCTATGCACCGGAGGCCAGAATGGTTTGTCGTTAGTGTAGAATGTCTATGGACTGGAGGCCAGAATGGTTTGTCGTTAACTCAGAAAGTCTAAGGGCTGGAGGCCAAAATGGTTTGATCTATTGATTAAAATTAACTTTGTTCCTGGGAAAAAATCCCTTTAACACTAGAAGTCCCAGAAATTTCGAGCTCCATAGAGTTCCAATGGTAGAAATGTTAAATGACCCCTCTCTGGGACTTCTAGTGTTAAGGGCCATCTGCCCTAACCTCTACTCATGTCCAGGCCTACAGTGCCTACAAGTAGTATTCAACCCCCTGCAGATTTAGCAGGTTTACACATTCGGAATTAACGTGGCATTGTGACATTTGGACTGTAGATCAGCCTGGAAGTGTGAAATGCAGCAAAAAAGAAAGTTATTTCTTTTTTTTTTTTAAAATTGTGAAAAGTTTATTCAGAGGGTCATTTATTATTCAACCCCTCAAACCACCAGAATTCTGTTTGGTTCCCCTAAAGTATTAAGAAGTATTTCAGGCACAAAGAACAATGAGCTTCACATGTTTGGATTAATTATCTCTTTTTCCAGCCTTTTCTGACTAATTAAGACCCTCCCCAAACTTGTGAACAGCACTCATACTTGGTCAACATGGGAAAGACAAAGGAGCATTCCAAGGCCATCAGAGACAAGATCGTGGAGGGTCACAAGGCTGGCAAGGGGTACAAAACCCTTTCCAAGGAGTTGGGCCTACCTGTCTCCACTGTTGGGAGCATCATCCGGAAGTGGAAGGCTTATGGAACTACTGTTAGCCTTCCACGGCCTGGATAGCCTTTGAAAGTTTCCACCCGTGCCGAGGCCAGGCTTGTCCGAAGAGTCAAGGCTAACCCAAGGACAACAAGGAAGGAGCTCCGGGAAGATCTCATGGCAGTGGGGACATTGGTTTCAGTCAATACCATAAGTAACGTACTCCACCGCAATGGTCTCCGTTCCAGACGAGCCCGTAAGGTACCTTTACTTTTAAAGCGTCATGTCAAGGCTCGTCTACAGTTTGCTCATGATCACTTGGAGGGCTCTGAGACAGACTGGTTCAAGGTTCTCTGGTCTGATGAGACCAAGATCGAGATCTTTGGTGCCAACCACACACGTGACGTTTGGAGACTGGATGGCACTGCATACGACCCCAAGAATACCATCCCTACAGTCAAGCATGGTGGTGGCAGCATCATGCTGTGGGGCTGTTTCTCAGCCAAGGGGCCTGGCCATCTGGTCCGCATCCATGTGAAGATGGATAGCACGGCCTACCTGGAGATTTTGGCCAAGAACCTCCGCTCCTCCATCAAGGATCTTAAGATGGGTCGTCATTTCATCTTCCAACAAGACAACGACCCAAAGCACACAGCCAAGAAAACCAAGGCCTGGTTCAGGAGGGAAAAATTCAAGGTGTTGCAGTGGCCTAGTCAGTCTCCTGACCTTAACCCAATTGAAAACTTGTGGAAGGAGCTCAAGATTAACGTCCACATGAGACACCCAAAGAACCTAAATAACTTGGAGAAGATCTGCATGGATGAGTGGGCCAAGATAACTCCAGAGACCTGTGCCGGCCTGATCAGGTCTTATAAAAGACGATTATTATTAATAATTGACCCACACTTTTATGTTGAAAATGTATTAAAATTTAACTGAGCAACATAACTTGTTGGTTTGTAAGATTTATGCATCTGTTAATAAATCCTGCTCTTGTTTGAAGTTTGATGGCTCTAACTTATTTGCATCTTATCAAACCTGCTAAATCTGCAGGGGGTTGAAGACTACTTGTAGGCACTGTACATGGACCACTAATAAGAACAGGTTCTTCTTCAGGCACTATAAACAGCAAACTATCCTTTGTTGCCAAACCTTTCTCTTATTTCCACCCCCTTCAGATGGCTCCTTAGAGTTTAGTAGACCTTAAAGGAAATGTTATTGATCTCATCTGACTTTGGATAGTACTGCTTCCAATAGAAGAGCATAATATCTTCCCGATCTTCTCTTCCCCCCTCATAGTTAGTAAAAATAACTTCAGAAGAACATGTGGATCTGTCTCCATGTATCCTCCTCCAATATCTGTCAGAGATAATATTATGTCTCTGTCCCAACACATGGGACGCATTTGCTAGTGGTTACAACACTATATGATCTGCTCTTGGAGTAACCTTCTCATATTTACAGCAGGTGAATCCACCCAGCGGGAAATCATTGAAACTGTCTAATATCGCAGTCAGTTAGGTTTATGTCCAAAAGAGATGGCAAGTGCTGAGGTGTGGAGCTACCAAGACTGAAAACCCATCTCCTCCCGCCCTACTGATGTGCAGCTCTGCTGCTTTCCATGACTTCACCTCCAAAGACTAACCCTCCGACCAGGGGAAATAAGGCGATGAGTGATGAACTTTTCCTGGAGTTTCAAACTGTTGGATCTTGATTTCTCAAGACATGTAGAAAATTCTTCAATCAGCAGTTCCCATATCTCTTGATCTCACATTTTCAGTTCAGTTTGGCAATCTCGAGTATTAATACAGAATAGTTTAATTTAGTACAATTGTTATGTTTCACCTAGTGAAGAAGATCTTCAAAGTTCTTGGTCCAGAAAAGTAGTTGAGATGCAGCGCGGACAGATGATGCTGGTGCAGCAGGTTGGTCTTGGATGGAACAATAGAGGCTGCAATTGGAGGTGAAAAACTGGAGCTACAGGATTGAACAAAGCAGGGAAGAGGCAGACACAAAGTTTCAGGTGGTATTGGCCAGCAAAATAGCAGAGCTCAGCGAAGAACCAAAGTTGGGTATATAACCAGATCCTTGAAGTCCATAGTCCAGAAACTGTTACGGGGGGACCGGCAGATTAGGACCAGGGGGTATATATCCTAATCGGCAGTTGGGGCCCACCGTGCTCCAGATGACAAAGGAGCTGCTGGCACCTGAGGGTTAGGCAGAGACTATAGAGCTGGATGGCTCTGAGATAACCCAGGAACTCTGGGAACCGGTCACGTGTGTTGGGACACGTCAGACCAGACGACAACCCGATTAGCGTTTTGGTGCACCTAGCGCTACACCAACCACGTGTGCAGGAAACACGTCAGGCCGGGTGGTAACCAGGTAGCGTTGACCGGAAGACCGCCACGAAAGCGCCCTGTCGGCCACGTGTGTAGGACACGTCAGGCCGAGCGGTCCTCCGATTAGCGTTTCTGGCCACCTCTCGACTGGCCACGTGTGTGTACGACACGTCAGGCCAGATAGGTACACCAGTAGCATTGACCGGGAAGCCGAGGAGGATAAGGAACACCCTGTTAACTCCACAGGGGTCCTGGGGTACGCTGACCGTGCGCGTAGGGGACACAACCGTACAGGTGGCGCAGCAGGAGCGTTGTCCGTGTGCGTAGGGGGCACAATCGGACAGGTGGCGCAGCAGGTGCGTTGTCCGTGTGCGTAGGAGGCACAATCGGACAGGTGGCGCAGCAGGTGCGTTGTCCGTGTGCGTAGGGGGCACAATCGGACAGGAAGCACAACAGCCGCAGCCCAGTTAACGCCACTGGGCTGCTATAGCAAGACTGGAACGGCAGGAGGGAAGCACGGCGCCTGACCCTGATGTGCCGAGCCACGAATCTTGGCGTGACAGGCACCGTTCGCCTAACCCTACCTACCGCTTCCCAACATAGGCTTATGCCGCAATGAGGCTCTAACATGGAGGTGTGCTCTGACTGAGCAAAAGTGAAGACTGCGCACCTCCATGTTGTCTCCAGCCCCTTTTATAACCTGGGTCCGCCCCAAACCCAGGGTGGAACCACCAAGGTCCAATAGCAGAGTGCCATGTCATCCGTGACGTCACATGCGACCTATCCGGAACCGCCACGTCATTGATGACCTCATGGCAGCCACGCCCAAAACACTTCACCAGTCATCGTCTGACGACCAATACTGAGGTACCAGATCATAGGGGAGGGCCTCTGCGAGCCAGTCCGGAGTTGCCACGTCATCAGGACACCTGACACCCTCTGCCCTATCAGGGCCTGCCACCTCACGGACATGCTCAGTGAGGTCCTTACCGGACCTAGCCTCTGATGCACTAAGTGCCTGAGCATGCCCAGTAGCCTGAGCAACAGGCTCAGAAAGCAGACTATCAGTTTGAGCATGCTCAGTAGGCACATCCCAGCACTTCGACACAGCACGAAGTCCAAGTACCTGTGCAAAGAGGCTGTTAGGGTTAATTGTGGGAGCATGCTCAGTAGCCTGAACTGAGGACTTAGTCTCAGACATAACACAATCAGGCTGAGCATGCTCACTAGGCAAAACACCGGGCTTAAACTCTGGCTGGGGTAAATCGGCGCACACATGCGCACTAGCCGCCTCTCCACACTTAGACGTGGTGGAAGGAACAGCCAACTGGACGACCCGAGGCACGGCCAATAATGGCAGCCAGCGCCTGGGCGCAACAGGAACCGCAGCAGGCTGCTTGCGGCTATGGCGGCGCCGGTTCGTAACAGAAACATAGTTGAGATGCAGCACGGACAGATGATGCTGGTGCAGCATGGCAGTTTTGGATGGAACAATAGAGGATGCAAAGGTTGGAAGCAACTGGAGGTGATGAACTGAACTACAAGAATAAATGAAGAAGGGAAGAGGTAGTCACAAATATGTGGTAGCATTGGCCAGCAAAATAGCAGAGCTCAGCAAAGAAGCAAAGTTGGGTATGTCACAGAGTCCAAGGTAGATCTAGATCTTTGAAGTCCTTGGTCCAGAAAAGTAGTTGAGATGCAGGATGGAAAGATGATGCTGGTGCAGCACGGCGGTCTTGGATGGAACAATAGAGGCTGCAACTGGAGGTGAAGAACTGGAACTCCAGTATTGAATGAAGCAGGGAAAAGGCAGTCACAAATTCCAGGTTGCATTGGCCAGCAAAATAGCAGAGCTCAGCGAAGATGCAAAGTTGCGTATATAACGGAGTCTTAAGGCGGCGTTACACGCTACGATTTATCTGACGATCTCATGAGCGACGTGACACACCCAGATCGTAGTTACGATTTGCCGAGATCACTCATAGGTCGTTTATTAGCGGTCACATGTAACGATCTCAAAAACGACGCGACAGCGATTAGCGATATATTGTTTGACCAAGGCGGTCGTTTTGATGTTGTTCGTCGTTGGCAGGGTGTAAAACATACCAATATGTCTGCTGCGATACAAACGATGAACAATATTTTGAAAGTGAACGACGTGTCAACGATCAACGATTTTCAACTTATTTGCGATCGCTCAGAGTCGCTCGTAGGTGTCACACGCAAAGACGTCGCTAACTATGTCGGATGTGCGTCACGGAATCCGTGAACCCGACGACATATCGTCAGATAAATCGTAGCGTGTAACGCCGCCTTAAGTCAGGTCCAGATCCTTGAAGTCTTTGGTCCAGAAAAGTAGTTGAGATGCAGCACGAACAGATGATGCTGGTGCAGCAGGATGATTTTGGATGGAACAATAGGTGCAGTAAAAGTTGGAAGCAACTGGAGGTTATGAACTGGAACTACAGGATTGGAGGAAGTAGAGAAGAGGGCAGTCACAAAGTTGCAGGTGGTATTGAAGAGCAAAATAGCAAAATTAGGCGAAGAAGCAAAGTTGGGTATGTCTTGGAGTCCAAGGCAGATCCAGATCCTTGAAGTCATTGGTCCAGAAAAGTAGTTGAGATGCAACACGGACAGATGATGCTGGTGCAGCAGATTGGTCTTGGATGGAACAATAGAGGCTGCAAAGGTTGGAAGCAACTGGAGGTGAAGAACTGGAACTACAGGATTGAATGAAGCAGGGAAGAGGCAGTCACAAAGTTGCAGGTGGTATTGGCCAGCAAAATAGCACAGGTCAGCGAAGAAGCAAAGTAGGGTATGTCACAGAGTGCAAGGCAGATCCAGATCCTTGAAGTCCTTGGTCTAGAAACGTAGTTGAGATGCAGGATGGAAAGATGATGCTGGTGCAGCACGGCGGTCTTGGATGGAACAATAGAGTCTGCAAAGGTTGGAAGCAACTGGAGGTGAAGAACTGGAACTACAGGATTGAATGAAGCAGGGAAGAGGCAGTCACAATGTTCCAGATGGTATTGGCAGGCAAAATAGCAGAACTCAGCGAAGAAGCAAAGTTGGGTATGTCACAGAATCCAAGGAAGATCCTCTCAGCAGAATGGCAGAGCCCAGCAATGTAGGAGAGATGGGCATGTCACAGAAAGAAAGGAAGAATCGGTAAGCAGTTTAGCAAGGTCTAGCGTATATCACAGCTGTGCGAGTTATAAAGCCCAAGACAGAAACTTTTAGCAATATAGTAGAGCTCAGTGATGTAGCAGAGTTGGGTTCATCAGCAGTATAGCAGAGCCAAGCGAGGTAGCAAAGTTGGGTAGGTTAGGTGACCAATAATAAAAGATCACAGACTGTGATTCACTGTTATGGTAAAGACACCAACTACCTGAATACTCAGGCAGTGATCTGCCACCTGAGCTGGGTTTTTAAGGCCATAATGTTCTACTTGAGTTTATCAGTTTTTTTTGGATTTTTTCCACAAATATTTTATATCATGTATCTTGTGTATCCAATGAGAGTTTACAATTAGATTACAGGGACATATGCATAGGTTCTGGACAGATAGATGGAGCGTCCTCAATATCAATAATTTCCTAACCTCTAAAGTCAGAGCGTAATATAAGCCCAAACTTTCAACAGACCGAAGCAAAATGGAAATTCTGACTCCATTTACACACATAATAAATTACCGAAAAATGTGTGCACAAGTTATACGAGATCTGAGCTAAATGATGCTCCGTCAGATGGGAAGATCCTGATCCAAAAATTGTCCGTTTGTTTTGCCTTTTACATATCTAGGGCAATGTGTTCTTGGAAGTTAAAATGCAAAACACATGTGAAGAAACTTCATTTTGGCTGAGGCTTTGAGCCTTCGTAGGAGGAAGGATTTATTATTTTGGTTATTGAAAGGTTGGTACTTCCTATGGCAAATAAAGGGCGATTGTTAGAACTATTGGATTTGCATTTTAAAGGGGTTGTCTCAAGGCACAAAAAAACACCACCATTGCCTTTATATTGTTATAGTACAGCACTTACTAATTGGATTCCATTAGTTTCATTAGCAAAGACGGTTTTTCATGGGAAACCGACATGTCATTCTGTATGTGTCATTATACCATGCTGTCTGATGGCCGGCTCAGGTGGCAGCCCCGTGCCTGAGTATACAGATAGTATAATAGTAATAGCTAAACTGGAGTTTTGCTTCACATTCCACTTAGCTTAGCTCTAGCAAGATGTCAAGTTATCTCCTAAGCTACTCTTGATTTCTAACCAGTTGCCAGCGTTCACTACCAATCTCAGTCCCTTTTTTGTAAGCATTGTCCACACTTACAACTTGTGACGCCCTCCCTGGCCTGGTTGCTTCTTTCCCCATCCACATGTCCTCATGTGCTCCTGCTTCCTCCCCCTCCCGGGGCCTGTGTATGCTGCTTAGGTCTCCCAGAAGTGTGCTTAGGGCTTGAGCATGTGCACCTGCCTTTTTCTTAAATGGTCAGTACACCATTTTCCGGAAATACATCTCAGCCTATGGCTGAGAGGCACAAAGTATTTAAGGCACTCTCCCATTAGGGGAGCTGCCTGCCCAACGCTTCTATTTAGTTAGTCTTCCAGTCTACTAGCTAGTTTTCAGGTCTCGTAGTTTTTATGTCCATTACCTGCACCTGCCTTCAGTACCTACCCTGCCAAGCCCACCATTCCTGTCCATACCTGCCTGTTTGTCTGCCTCAGTCTGTACCTGTACTTGCCCGCACCAGTGTCCATACCTGAGTCCCTGCCACATTCCTGGTCACTGCCCTGGGAGTGGTACCTGGCATCCGCCTCGCAGTAGGTGCTTAGTTAAACCTCCCCAGTAAGTGTGAGCCCAGGTCTCCCCTGTGGTCCAGTGGGTCCACCCTCGCTCATCAACACCGGTGGTGAGCGTTACACAACTCTGTAAAATCAAGATTCCAAGTTACCAACTTATGTCTACTATTCTTGCTGTTATTCCCACCACTGCCTCTGCTATCAAGGTGCACGATAATTAAATTTTCCCTGCTACCAAGGTTCCAGTTTGCCTATAAATGATTTCTATTTATTTGTTTAACCACACTATTGCAGCAAGGTACCAGTTGTCTATACAACTCTATTGTTCTGTTACAATCCGCACATATGGCTCAGCTGTATCTAATGCTTCCAGCTCTGCTTGCCCATCTGCCCTCCTGCACATTCTTCGGTACTGGTAGTCACTGATCCACATGCCATCTGGCAAGCAAGCTCCCCTGCATCATCGCCTTCAGTCCGTTCTGCTCACCCTGACCTACGGCTGTTATGGGGGACTGGCAGATCAGGATAAGGTGGTAAATATCCCAATCGCCAGTCGGGGCCCACCGTGCTCTAGATGACAAAGGAGCTGCTGGCAACCCGAAGGTTAGGCGGAGAATACAGAGCTGGGTGGCTCTGAAATAATAGGGACCTGATCCAAGTTAAGTGACACTTGGATCAGGAGACTGTGAACCCTGTTAGCGTCACAGGGTCCACTCACCCAGCCCAGGAATTCCCTGTTGACTTCACAGGAGACCTGGGAGCCGGTCACGTGTGTAGGGACACGTCAGACTGGACGACAACCCAGTTAGCGTTTCGGTGTACCTTTGGCGCTACACCGACCACGTGTGCAGGGAACACGTCAGGTCGGGTGGTGACCAGGTAGCGTTGACTGGAAGATCACCGCGAAAGCGCGCTGTCGGCCACGTGTGCACGACATGTCAGACCGAATGGTCCCCGGATTAGCGTATCTAGCCACCGGGGCTCTCAACTGGCCACATATGTACAGGACACGTCAGGCCAGGTAGTCCCACCTAGGACCTAGCCTCTGATGCACTAAGTGCCTGAGCATGCTCAGTAGCCTGAACAACAGTATCAGAAATCAGACTATCTGCCTGAGCATGCTCAGTAGGCACAACACAGGACTTAGACACTGCACGATGTCCAAGTACCTGTGCAAAGAGGCTTTTCGCACTAAGTGTAGGAGCATGCTCAGTAGCCGGAACTGAGGACTCAGCCTCGGGAATGGCACAGTCAGGTTGAGCATGCTCACTAGTCGAAACACTGGACTTAGGCTCTGGCTGGGGTAAATCAGAACACGCATGCGCACTAGCCACATATCCACACTTAGACGTGGAGGAGGAAGCAGCCAGCTGGACAACCCAAGGCACGGCCAAAAATGGCAGCCAGCGCCTGGGTGCAACTGGAACCGCAGCAGGCTGCTTGCGGCTATGACAGCACCGATTCGTAACAACGGCTTAGAGAATCGCCTCCCCATGTGGGCTCAAAACATAAAGTTTCCTTGGGCTATAAGGGTGTCTTGGCTAATATAAGCTACTCAGCAAGTGCTTTTCTTTTATATTACAAAAGCAATGGTCATTGGTATCATACCTCCAATAATACACCAACCACAACTGACATACTGTTGAAGAACATCAACGGCATGGTGTATAATGAAAAGGCCTGATATCATTATTAAACAGACCTAGTGATCCCAATATTTACCCTATTACATCACATTTAATAGGAACCACATTAGTTCCCTTTCCCTTTAATGGCACCAGACTGGCATTGATTGGACACAAATGTGTAGAAGATTGAGAATACCCAATTGCTTATTTCCTGAGATTACACGCTATAACTATAAACTTGATTCTCAACAAATATGTCCAACTTGAACACTTGGGTGAGCAGCTATCTCCCCTTCTCATAGACCATGAACATGTCACCCTTGGTATGGGGAAATACCAAGCAAACGGCGAAAAGGGAAGGGAGGGAAAAGGGAAACCCTGGATCTAGGGGAGCAGAAGATGGTGACCCCTGATAAAACCTTCCACTGGCCCCTGGCTCCCCTTACATCGCTAGATAGGTTCCGCACCTATTCGCCGAGCAGGATACCTGGCCCTGGCTGACCCAGAACTAGGTCCTAGTTAATGGGTGGGATGAGCCCTAAGTCAACCCCACTAAAGAAGTCCTAAAGAAGACTCAGAAAAAACAAACAGGGGAAAGGAAATAGGCTACTTATCTCCACAGGGTTGTCTGTCAATGTGGCGCCCCTGACCTGGTCAGGCACCACTGAGTACTGCACCCATGCTGGGGACAGTACAACACAGGTAATCCAGAAGGCTGACCGAGGTGTGACTACACAGGCGCATAGTGATCAGGTCTCACACATGTACCTTTGAGAGGACCCCTGGGGATCCCAGGAGGGGGCAAAGCCTTCACCTCCACTTGAGGAGTGGAGGGGGCGAAGCCTCCATCTCCACTCAAGGGGTGTGGTAGAGAGCCTGGTTGCTAGGTGACGTAGGCAGGCACAAAGGGAAAAGAGAAGGAGGAGTAAACAGTCTGAAGCAGAGTGTGGAGGAGTGAGGAGCATGGAAGTGGAGCTCAGACAGGAGCAGCAGTGCAGGTCCCACGAGTGAGCCAGTTTAGTGTGCAGCTCAGGAAGAGCAGAAGCAGACCCTGGAGCTGTTGCAGTCTAACAGCGTCCGCGCAGTGACTACCGACGGGGGAGAACGGTCACCTGGTAGTGCTGCCCGAACCCCACACACAGCTAGAGAGAGCAGCGTAGTGGAAAGTACGGAGACTGTCAGGGAGTACCAGGCCCAAACGGGCGGCAGATCCCGGTGCGGGGATAGATCCACCTTTCCTTGCTAAACCTGCCGGTGTGGGGCCCTTAAAGCCCACGCCACAACACCACAAAAGCCGCAGCCACGTAGCCACAGTTAGGGCCCATAGTTCACAGGAGGCAAGCAGCTGGAGTGATCTGGTCCAGGCGACAAGCAAACGGCAAACAAACGAGGGGAGCAGTTACTTCCCTGGGTGACCCCCATAGGGACTAAAAGTCGGGGTTACCACAAACCACAGAAGGGCTAAGGAAGGCGAGTCGGTAGCCACCCTCATCAGTCAGCCTGAAGGACACCTGGTTCCAACCTGGTTCATCCCAGCTACGCCCGGGTTACTCACTCTGCCACCTTCTGTGAGTAAAACCCCTGAAAGACATTCTGCTTGTGTGGAGTTATTCTGCGCCTTGTGGTTCTACACACCTACACAGGGCCCTGGGGCTTGCCTCACTCTCAGGAGGCTATTACAACTGGCTGCACCCACCATCAGCCCCAGGCATCCCTTAATCTGCAGTGGCGGTCCCCACTGACCGCAATTCTGAGAGTGGCGTCACGACAATCCTAGAAGAAGATCTCCTACCTGTGACAGGATCCAGCTGCGTGGAGTCCCTGAAGGTAATGCACCGACACTGCACTGGTGGGGCTTCACATCTGGCGTCACGAACAGGATAAGGACTAGACCTGTTCAGACAGGTGACCATGTGCCTGGGCGGTCCGCTTGAAAAATTGGAAGCGCCGCCATATTGCCACCATGAAAAGCGCGCTGAAAAACAACAGCAGCCCGCGCTGGGAGAAGTTACCGCCCACGAAGAGGTGTGGCTACCCAGAGATCCCCTGCAGAGTCCTGACCTCGCAAGTGAAGAGAGCGGAGGCGTTCAGAGACGTCGGGACAGAAAGGGAGCCAGAAGCCTGCTGCTGGAAGAGGCAGAGCAGAAACTGAAGAGCCTGCAACTGGAGGCAGCGACGAGTCCGCTGCTGGGAAATCGTGCAGAAGAAGGCGCAGAGGAAATGGCGTCTGAACGCAGAGGCCCAGAACCAGGCTCCGCTGCCTGGTGGTATCGGGAGCTTGCCCAGTTCTGCGACCGACTGGAGACCCGGGTCGTAGAGCAGATCAGAGAGGAACGCACGGAGCTTCTGGAGATGGCTGCAGCGGTTCAGGCCTATGAGAGGGGAACCGCACGACGAGTGCCAGACCGGACGGCGACGACTCAGACCCCGATGATACCACCGATGGGTGAGTCCAGTGTTGCCCCTGCCAGCGCGAGTGCCCCGACCCCTGCTGCCACGCCCGCGGTCCCTGAAGAGGCGCCCGGCGCGGCGACGCTGAACCAGGCCGCAGCCACGCCAGGTGCGGCCCGCCAAGACCAGGCCGCAGCAGCGATGCCCTGCCCGGCCCGCCAAGCTCAGGCCGCCGCAGCGATGCCTTGCCCGGCCCGCAAAGATCCGGCTGCCACCGCGACCCTCATCCATGCCGCGGGTGTGACGCTGACCCAGGCCGCCGCCATGCTAGGCCCGGCCCGCCAAGACCCCACCGCAGCAGCGACGCTCATCTACGCCGCAGGCGAGGTGCTGAACCAGGCCGCAGCCACGCCAGGTACGGCCCGCCAAGCTCCGATCGCTGCAGCGACGCCCAGCCCAGCCTGCACAGATCCCATCGTAGCTGCGACGCCAATTCAGGCCGCCGCAGCGATGCCCTGCCCGGCCCGCCAAGAACCGGCTACAGTAGCGATGCCCGCTAAGACTCCAGCTGCGACCCTGAGTGAGACTGCGACAGCAACGCTGATCCAGGCCGCCGCCATGCAGGGCGCGGCCCGCCAAGACCAGGCCACCGCCATGTCAGGCGCGGCCCGCCAAGACAAGAATGTACCTCTGTTTACCCCGGCCTGCAAGGCCAGAGCAGACACCGCTCCCCAGTCTAAGGAAGTCCCTGCTAGGAAGTCCCTGATAGGAGAGGACCCTGAATACTGGAAGCTGAAGGCTGACCTAGAGGCCCAGTTCCCACAGGAGATGGTGGACCGGTATCTGCTCCCTCCGCACACCCCCAGGAGGATTCCGGCAATATCCACGCCAAAGAGTCCCCCGCCCGGGCCTGCTGATGAACACCCATCCCCGGCGCTGCCACAACAGGAGTGCTTAGAAGAACTAAGGGGGAGAGGAGGCCAGGAAGCTGAGGAGCTGACCCCGGAGCCATCAGCAGTGGATCCATGCCCAGAGCCAGAGATGTTGCCATATTCCCGCTGGGATGAAGAGAGCCCGACACCCTCCGCTGAGGAAGATTTGTCCAGAAACCTCACCTGGGAGCCTGCAAGCAGTGAAGTAGCAACCCAGCAGAACCCAGCCCGTAGGACACGGCGCCGTAGCAGAACAAGGTTTTCCCCTGCACCGCAGTCTCCAGAGCAGAAAGACGAAGTCATGGCCAGAGACTTGGAGGAGAAACGGTTCTTGAGAAGGGCCAAATCCCAGGTCAGAGGTCCACTTTGTCGTGGTGTAGTAGAGGACTTCAGCTTGAAATCAGGATATGGCTTCATAGTAGCTCCTGGTATGAAGGAAGGCATCTTTGTTAATAGAAGAGACGTTAGAGCCCATTTGCCCAGAGGACATCCAGGAAGGAACCTACGAACAGGAGATTCAGTGGAATTCACCATGCACCAAGGAGAAAGAGGATGGTATGCACTGGATGTTACACCATGTTCCAGCAATCCCTACAGTGAACCTGCTGTCTCAACAGAAAAAGAAACAGATACAGAAGAAGAAAGAAAAGACAGAGATGGAGAAAACAACAGGTGCCGCAGCCCTACAGGCCCAAGCCCTGGTCAGGAGGAATCTATGTAGAGAAAAGTAAAGTACAGCAAGTTAAAGTTTTGAAAAGTTTGCAACGTTTATAAGTTTAAGCATGCGCCCACATGAACTAATGTGAGAAACCCATGAACCTTAAGGCTATGAACTGGCTATAGCCACAAACTCTCGCAGTGTACATAGTTACCCCAGAGGTACCACCACCAGAGCCAGCCTGTTTATGGGGCCTGGCTCACCTGCAACCAGAGAGCACGCCTGTTTATGGGGCATGGCTCTCCACCACAAAGAGGGTACCTGGTCAGCACCAACTGTGGAGGCCGCCTCTACATCCTGCCAGAAGAGGCTGAAGGCGCGGATCCACCAGGCCAGGTATACCCTGAAACCACCAGCCCATGAAAGCCGCCTCTACATCCTGCCAGAAGTGGCTGAAGGCGCGGCCAACGTGAGAGGGTTTAGGGTGGGTTAACGGACTTGTGGGTGGAGGGTGGTGATGTATGGTACCTGGTGGTTTTAAAATGTTTTACCATGTTTTACTGTTTTATGCATTTTAAAATGTTGTCTTGCAGCCCGAGGACGTGCTGGTGATAACTAAGGGGGAATGTGGCGCCCCTGACCTGGTCAGGCACCACTGAGTACTGCACCCATGCTGGGGACAGTACAACACAGGTAATCCAGAAGGCTGACCGAGGTGTGACTACACAGGCGCATAGTGATCAGGTCTCACACATGTACCTTTGAGAGGACCCCTGGGGATCCCAGGAGGGGGCAAAGCCTTCACCTCCACTTGAGGAGTGGAGGGGGCGAAGCCTCCATCTCCACTCAAGGGGTGTGGTAGAGAGCCTGGTTGCTAGGTGACGTAGGCAGGCACAAAGGGAAAAGAGAAGGAGGAGTAAACAGTCTGAAGCAGAGTGTGGAGGAGTGAGGAGCATGGAAGTGGAGCTCAGACAGGAGCAGCAGTGCAGGTCCCACGAGTGAGCCAGTTTAGTGTGCAGCTCAGGAAGAGCAGAAGCAGACCCTGGAGCTGTTGCAGTCTAACAGCGTCCGCGCAGTGACTACCGACGGGGGAGAACGGTCACCTGGTAGTGCTGCCCGAACCCCACACACAGCTAGAGAGAGCAGCGTAGTGGAAAGTACGGAGACTGTCAGGGAGTACCAGGCCCAAACGGGCGGCAGATCCCGGTGCGGGGATAGATCCACCTTTCCTTGCTAAACCTGCCGGTGTGGGGCCCTTAAAGCCCACGCCACAACACCACAAAAGCCGCAGCCACGTAGCCACAGTTAGGGCCCATAGTTCACAGGAGGCAAGCAGCTGGAGTGATCTGGTCCAGGCGACAAGCAAACGGCAAACAAACGAGGGGAGCAGTTACTTCCCTGGGTGACCCCCATAGGGACTAAAAGTCAGGGTTACCACAAACCACAGAAGGGCTAAGGAAGGCGAGTCGGTAGCCACCCTCATCAGTCAGCCTGAAGGACACCTGGTTCCAACCTGGTTCATCCCAGCTACGCCCGGGTTACTCACTCTGCCACCTTCTGTGAGTAAAACCCCTGAAAGACATTCTGCTTGTGTGGAGTTATTCTGCGCCTTGTGGTTCTACACACCTACACAGGGCCCTGGGGCTTGCCTCACTCTCAGGAGGCTATTACAACTGGCTGCACCCACCATCAGCCCCAGGCATCCCTTAATCTGCAGTGGCGGTCCCCACTGACCGCAATTCTGAGAGTGGCGTCACGACAATCCTAGAAGAAGATCTCCTACCTGTGACAGGATCCAGCTGCGTGGAGTCCCTGAAGGTAATGCACCGACACTGCACTGGTGGGGCTTCACATCAACCTTGACACACCCGTGATAGAACATCATGTTTATTATTTGTCCAGAATCTGCATTGGGACATATAGTATTGATACACAGAATATGGTTATTCTTGTGCCGTATAAAGTTCCACATATGGAGTGGAGGATCACTCACGACCAGGATCTTGTATGGAGTTGTGCCATAGTCATTATGTTTAGATTTCCCATGTTCTCCAGAACTTCTCCATAGTATGTATGTTTGAGGGATCTGGACACCTTTGTGGGAATTCTTTTTTGTTAATTGCATGTCTTTTTGGCTCAAAAACATTTATGCAAAAGGTTTCAGTGAAAATTTTGGATCGTTTGGCTTCTACAACCTTTATGTATGCCAGTATATAGCTGTGGAGTGAGTTAACAAATAGAGATGGGTAGTAGATCGATTCGCCGGTCTATGGTCTACCAACCAGGACGGTAGTCTCTGGCTGTTGGACGGGAGGGTTCACAAATCTATTACTTTCCGGGATGCTCATCATGGATTTTGATTAGCAGCACTGGCCTGGCATCATCATTGAGCACAGATGACGTTGTGCCAATCAAAAGCTGGATCCTGGAAAACGAGAGATACAACAGCCTCCCGTCCACCGGCCAGAGACTGTTGACTTGGCCGATGGGCCGTAATCCCGGAAACTGATCCTCCCATCAGTGAGCTTGTCTCATGCTCTGCTTTGTAACCCTTATCTCTCCTCTACTGAACCATCTTCTAATATGATTTATGACCAAATCAAACGTTAACTATGAACTCATGCTAGAGTCTACTATGTACTATGATACATAAAGGCTGGAAAAGACAAACAATCCAAAATAGTGATTGAAACCCTTATTATAAAAATGCTTTTTAGACAAAAATATATGGATTTGGGTAAAAAAAAAAACCCAAAGGTGTCCATATCCTTTAAGGTAGCGAAACTGGACTAGATCAAGTGTTGGACTACGGTGTCTGGTGGTAAGACCCCCAGTTTGTTACGTCTCCACCAGAGTCAGAGGCTGTGATTTCTGCTCTGGCTATCAGGTGCTGCCGCATTCCCATGGTGGGCGGTGGCGGTGATAGAGACAGAGTCAGTACCAGTAGCTCTTGTGAGTACAGTCTCCACCCATCCATCAAGCTTGGTAGGCCTGGGACTTGCAGTACCACTGTCTGACTGTGGTGGTGTGTGCCTTCCAGGTGAAGTTATCAGCTTCCAGCTCCCACCCATGGGAAGGCACCACACCCTTCTTATTCCTCCTCCAGTCTGCTGATCCCTGCCAGATAGAGTCAAGTTATTACTACTGCGGTCATGGTTCACACCCTTCTCTGTATTATTGATCCCTGTGTTTCGACCTCTGCCTGTTCTCTGACTACTCTCTTGGCTGCTGTTTTTGTACCTCGCTGCCATCTCCGGTTTGACCTATGCCTGATTTCCTGACTACTCTCTTGCCTGCCGATTTTGTCCCTTTTTGTACCTCCTGGTTTGACTCTGCCTGACGAGAACTCTTCTCTGGATTGCAGAGCTCCATAACCAGTGACCTTCTGGACCTTGTAGTAACTCCAGATCCCTGTACAAGGGTTAAAGGGTTTTCGGGGTCCATGGGATCCTGCTGAGTGGGCGGCTAGCCTCTAGTCTGTCCGTGACAGCCATCCCGAGACTGTGGTCCCGGGCAGACGTTATACCGGTTTGACCTATGCCTGATTTCCTGACTACTCTCTTGCCTGCCGATTTTGTCCCTTTTTGTACCTCCTGGTTTGACCCTGCCTGACGAGAACTCTTCTCTGGATTGCAGAGCTCCATAACTAGTGACCTTCTGGACCTTGTAGTAACTCCAGATCCCTGTACAAGGGTTAAAGGGTTTTGGGGTCCATGGGATCCTGCTGAGTGGGCGGCTAGCCTCTAGTCTGTCCGTGGACAGCCATCCCGAGACTGTGGTCCCGGGCAGACATTATACCGGTCAAGGGGGAGTGCAGGGGGGAGATGCCAGCCTTTGCATAATTACTCCCGCCTGGGGGCCTTACGCCATACCCCTGCTTCTATTATAAAGAACTCCATTATCATATGGACTTTAAAATCCACTGTGCCACAAAAGGAAACGAAGAGCCACCTAAGCTGGTCATGCCAACCCTATCTCCACTCCCACCCACTATCTCCGGGCAGTCATTCCCTGTGACTTCCGGTCCCTGATACTGCCAGTATGCCCATTGGGGGATCCTTTGTTTAATCACATTCCCTATGATTCTGTATAATAATAAACTGCTTAGTTTGTTAAGTTAATGATGAGGCGTCTTCTTTTGTGTACCAAGTGTTTTGTACGACTTCTCATATCGGGGTGAGGGTGCACGCCTGCAGAGAGGCCTACCGGGAGATACAGCAGTCCACCTGTAGGCCAGTCCAAGCCTGCTTAGACCTAAACACTTTTCTGTGCCCCGAAATTCTGTAAGATGATATAAATATAAACTAGTAATAATAGATTTTCTCTTCCTCTACCATTTCATGACAATTTGACAGCTAAAGCTCCATGGATTCATTCCACAAGTTTCCAGCTGCCTGTATTTTCTGACTTTCCTGTCACTGTGCTCGAACTGCAGATGTTCTTGGCGTCAGGCCAAGTCTCCTGGATGGAAAATGGTTAACTCAGCATAACTTTTCTTGGTTAACTTCACTCTCCCCCCCAAACCCCACTAGCTTCAAGATAACGGGAGGCAATTGGTGGATGTGAGCGTGAACCTTTCTTGGCCCCAGAACCGGTCTCATTAGACAAATTGCACAGTAAAACAGCATATGGACTTTATTTCAACCTCCTCATCCCCACCCCCAAAGGACACTTTCTTTGTGTGTGTTTGTTTTACAGAGAGACACATTGTCCGACTCTCCATGCACAAAGCGTGATTACACGCACAAGTATTTTCTACATTTACTACATCTGTTACCATTCTCTATTATTCCCAGGCCAAAATTGGAAGGCGCACAAAGGAACGACTGGCTGTATTTCAGCCTGAGTACATCTAACCTATCCTGTCAGTTACATTCCTCCGTAATATATAGGATGGCTCTGGTTTTTTATTACATTTACTGCGTTGTATAAAAGGTAGTAGCGGATTTACTCATGCTGAGTCACAAAAATACAAAAAAAAGCACAGATGGTCCTGCAGGGTCTCCGAGAGAAGAACATGAGACCTTTTCAGCTGAACTATAAGGTAGAGAAGGTCTGAGAACATTAATGGACCATTGGAGGACTGAAGACTTCTTCGAATGTCTGACAACATTAATGAACCATTGATGGACTGGAGACTTCTCCGAATGTCTGACAACATTAATGGACCATTGGTGGACTGGAGACTTCTCCAAATGTCTCACATTAATGGACCATTGGGGGACTGGAGACATCTCCGAATGTCTGACAACATTAATGGACCATTGGTGGACTGGAGACTTCTCCAAATGTCTCACATTAATGGACCATTGGGGGACTGGAGACATCTCCGAATGTCTGACAACATTAATGGACCATTGGTGGACTGGAGACTTCTCCAAATGTCTCACATTAATGGACCATTTGTGGACTGGAGACATCTCCAAATGTCTCACATTAATGGACCATTTGTGGACTGGAGACATCTCCAAATGTCTGGCAACATTAATGGACCATTGGGGGACTGGAGACATCTCCGAATGTCTGACAACATTAATGGACCATTGGTGGACTGGAGACTTCTTCGAATGTCTGACAACATTAATGGACCATTGGTAGACTGGAGACTTCTCCAAATGTCTCACATTAATGGACCATTGGGGGACTGGAGACATCTCCGAATGTCTGACAACATTAATGGACCATTGGTGAACTGGAGACTTCTCCAAATGTCTGAAAACATTAATGAACCATTGGTGGACTGGAGACTTTTCTGAATGTCTGACAACATTAATGGACTATTGGTGGACTGGAGTTGTCTTGGAATGTCTCACATTAATGGACCAATGGTGGATTAGAGACTTCTCCAAATGTCTGACATTAATGGACCATTAGTGGACTGGAGATGTCTCCGAATGTCTGACATCATTAATGGACCATTGGTGAACTGGAGGCTTCTCCGACAGGTCCAGAATATGACACATTACAAGATCCATGAGGTCCAACAGAATGTATAATGCAATAAAAATGGGGTACGAAAGCGTTTTAGGGTGTGAAGAGGTTCACCGTTTATGTTCATTGGTGGGATCAAGGTCATTTGGCAATTTTACCTATACTTAACCCTGGGACAAGATGTGGCCATGTGAAGGTCCAACAGAAGGTCTATCAGGGGACACGATTACACTTGGCGACCAGTGGATTTGGGGAACCTTTAGTCAAAAGAAAGAGTTGACATGATTGACCATTGACATTATTGACCATCCACAACCTGGCCTATGAGGTCTATAGTTTAAACAGATCACTTTCTTTAGGTTTTCACACTATATATTTTTACAAATAATCAATTAAACTTTACTAATTAAATGCCCTGAGCGTGAAAATGTTTCGCAATTAAATTAAAAAACTAAGAAATGGGCAATATATAATTGGACATAGCCACAGGCTAAGTGATAACTACTAGATCGATGGTAGTCCATGTGATGAGACCCTCACCAAAACAAGGCACTTGTGTCGCCTGTTCGAATAGAGCAGCTCCATTCAATCCCTATAGGACTGTTGAGATAGTGGAACTCTAAACTTGGTCATCTTCGTCAGTCCCATGAATTTTGTAAGGAATAGCAGTGCACATTTGCAGCCGGTGTTCCTTTCAAACAGAATACACAAGCCCTTCACTTAAGTTGTCAACAGTTGGACTCTTTAAGGATAACTCTTTAAAGAGAACCTGTCCACAGTTTAATAGTGAGCAGTTCTTGTTATTTTGTTGCCCTGAGCTTCTGAGTTGCACAGGCAGGCTCAGGTGTCGACCAGCTGTTTTGATCATTAGTAATTATACTAGCAGGAATTAATTTTTGCTAGCCTGCTTGTTACCTTTTGGATCACATGTTGTGGGAAAGCTATCGCAGTTACTCCCCGCCTTTTTAAGGTAGAGGAATTTGTCTTCCCATGCCGACTATAGCGTTTTGCTAAACCAGTGTGTGTGCTGTTGTGTTCCAGTAACTGGTGATTTACTGAATGTTGATTGGTGTGCTATGGAGTTTCTCTTGTCATATGGGTATTTCCTCCTTGCTCTTTATTTTCCTCCTTATCATTTGTTGTCTGATAACATTGTGTGAGCCTGCTGTGTGATAGATTTTTTGCTTTTTCCCTGTTTGTCTACCACTATTGGTGTTAACAAGCTCCTGTCCTGCCCCCCGGGGTTGGGCGGGAGGGGGTATTAGATCAGTGCTGGTCAGGAGCAAAGTCAGGAAGGCGGCTCAGACATCCTCACCATTAGAGTTATCTTTGAGATAAGGGATAGCTAGGGCCCCCGAAGTTTGAGGGCCAGTCTAGGAGCCTCGGATCAGGCTGGCGGCTCAGACAGCCTCGCCATCAGAAGTATCTCTGAGATAAGGGATAGCCAAGGCCCCCCTAATCTGAGGGCCAGTCTAGGAGCCTCAGATCAGGCTGGTGGCTCAGACATCCTCACCATTAGGAGAGGTATCTCTGAGATAAGGGATAACCAGGACCCTTCTAGTCTGAAGGCCAGTCTATTAGCTCTCTTCCGATCACCGTGACATCCACATATCAGGAACCGCATGCGGGTTTGAAAAAGGAATACTTAGAAATAAAATAAGATCAACTTTTGATCTGGTGACGGGTCCTCTTTAAGCCATTGAATACCAGAGAATAAAGGATTGCCATAAAAATACTGAACACTAAAGCCTAGGGAAATATCTGGGCTACCAAACAATGAAAAACACGAGGCTGAGCCAACAAACAGTATAACATCCGAGTTGTCTCATGAAGTCATGCTGATTTTATATTTCTTATCAGGGGCACAGAAGGTGGTCATCAGGACCCTCCTAGAGTCTTTCGCTCTCGTGGGATAGAGTCATCATGTATATCATGAAAGTCTATTCATCTCAATGGTCACCATGTACTAGGAAAAATACTTGCCCAACTGCAGCACTACGGGGTAAAATCAAGGGGTACAGGTTGTCAATACAAAAGTCCAACTCAACCCAACCATCTTTTCGAAGAACTTTGGTCACATCCTTCCCCCTTTACCAGGTCTACTGTAGGGCTATTACATTGGAAACCCAATCATTGCTTCCATATGATAGACCCCCCCCCCCCCCAAATTTATTATGATTTCCAAAATCCAAATTGCAGTAATTTGCTAGAACTAAATTGTATTTGTAATATTAGCTTGAAAATTGCTGTCAAACCCCCTCAGGTCACCTATTAAAGGGTATTTTTTTACCTAATCCTTTAACCCATAGACCTGATGTAAAACAAACACCCTCTAGTCCCAAGGTGGTTTTAATTTGGATGGAAACGATACGTTAAGGAATAAAATAAGGAGTTAAATACACAACCGGCATTAGTTGAAGTGTTCCAGATGGTGTCTGCCAAACTTAACACACAATGATGACCTCTGACTTTGCACAACAGGAAGTTCTTATGTTATTATGAAGGCCCAAGGGAGAGTGTGGGAACCAGGCCAGGCCACCCTAGTATTCCTTGGCTGACATCTTCCTGGAGATCTCAATGCTCTGTGTTACTTATTAAAGTAACAGAATTCATCGTATCTACTCATTTCCCATCAGAAACCACTAATGGTTGATGAAACAACCATGACTCATGGGAGCATTGACGTTGGCAGCCATTTTTTATGGTGACTCCTACGGCCATGGATGGCATTAGAGTCCATTATTGCATCACAGATCTTTTATTCATATGTACATAGTTTCTGGAGAATGAACGGCAGATGTGAGATGTGATGGAAAAGCAGTTTTGTAGATTTGGCTAATCATCAACGTCTCTACACAAGAGTGCCGGATAATTAGTCAATGTTGCCCAGATGTTCGGTCTGACTTCACACTGGTCAACTCATCATAACATGAAAACTTGGAAAGATTTGCAGAAAACACCACAGGCTTCTAAAGCTGCTTAGTAAGTTAAGTGAATGGAGACTTTGTTAGTCGGGGCAGTTAAATCACTCATATGTAAGCTGGAAATAAACTGCTGTCCCATGTGTTCAACCGGAGAGGACCTCCCCATCATCTGTGAGCAGAAGATTCCAAGTCTATGTTCCAATACAAAAATGTTCAGTAAATGTGTATTTTAAAAATGATTAAGGATGTTGGACATATACGTGGACATCTGCTAGTGGATTGTTACCTAAGTAATGATAGTGGAGAATTTTGTTGGGCTCAGGGACATTGGGGCCATTCAGAGACATTAATGAAGAATCATTCTTATATATACAATATGTGATTATTCTGGTTTACTGAAATCAATGCTTGGAGACCAAGGTGGACCAAACCAGTGTAATTGTTAATTATTCAAAAACTGAATTAAATGTTTAAAACTTCCTTGAAATTTTTTACTCCATGATTGTTCTTTCCAATGTTCCTTACGATATCACACTCAATGAGTTTAGGAAGCTTAGACAGGATAATTTTTTTGACAGGGGCCTCACAATTAAGTTCTACTGACCACCAGGGATGCTTTTTCCATTAGCTACCAAGATCCCTAAAAAAAAAATCACCAGTGACCATACTGGCTCTATAGTGCGAAAACGCCATCAAACAGTTCTCTAGAAGACACCTGCCTATTGTCTTGTATGATGTATTCAGATGTAGAGGAATCTGAATGGGGATAAAGAGGCTGAAAAGGCTTTTGTAACGTCTGCCTGGAACCTTAGACTCAGACTGGCTGTCACGAACAGGCAAGAGGAAAGCCGCTCAAAACAGAACCCCGAGAATCTCGAAACACTTTAACCCCTATACAGGGATTTGGAATTATTTAGGGCCCCGGAAATCGCTACCTGTGAAAGGCTGCAGTCCAGACGAGAGTAGTAGTTCAGCAGGGTCAAACCAGGAGATGCAAAACAGGGACAAAATCGGCAGACAAGGGCGTAGTCAGGAAACCAGGCAGAGGTCAATTCCGGATCTGGCAGCGAGGTACAAAAATGGCAGGCAGAAGGGTAGTCAGAGAACAGGCAGCGGTCAAAACACAGGGATCACTATTCAGAACAGAGCGGGAATCAGAAAGCAGGAATATGAAACTATCTCTTGCCGTGACCAGCAGACAGGAGGGGGATAAGAAGTGTGTGGTGTCTTCCCATTGGCTGTAGCTGAATGGTGGTAACTTCAGCTGGAAGACACACGCCACCTACAGTCAACCAGTGGTACTGCAGGCCTGAGGGAAACCCAGCTTAGTGGATAAGTGGAGCCTGCGCCCACCAGAGCCACTGGCATCGACTCCTCTCCCATCACCAGCACAGTCCATGGTGGGAACACGGCGTCGCTTGGTGATCGAAGCAGAAGTCGCAGGAGCGGACTCTGGTGGGGACATGACAGTTTTAGGCTTGGAAAGTCATATTCAACATCACAGATGGAGTGATATCTACATGTATGATTCGTCGCCATGTTGGCCCAATATGTAGTTGGGCATGTCACCTGCTTTTCTGCAGTGTCTGATCTTCAATGAGAATGTGGGAAATGTGGGGTTAATCAAAAATTGTTTTCAGTTTAAGTGATGGAGAGTATGTGGCCATTAGGAGGTATTTAGTTACAGTTTTGTGCCAGCAAGGGCTCAGTCCAAAGAATGTTGCCGGTGTAAGTGGAAGAGAGAGGAAAGGCTGAAGCCACCAGTCCAAGATTTACTCATCAATTGTCCTGACCATAGAGTAAGCTTACACGTAAAGTTAGATCCAAGGAGATACATCGGGCTAGTATGGATGGAAGAATGTCCATGAGCCGGGCTACTTGGAGCCAGGTGAGGGCAGTTGGCGAGAAACCAAAATAGGAATCTGGACCTCAAGTAGCCAAAAGACCGAAGACAGCTGGGAGCTGTGGTACTGACTAAGAAGGGTCAATCTTGTTGAGGAAATGGACACTGTGAGAACGAAGATCTGCGGAACAGCAAGCCACAAGGATGACTGATGTTTGAGTGAGCACTGCGGAGAAATTGGAGTGGTGGCCCATAGTGGAAAAAAGAGGCATGAAGTGTGGAACTGTTAGTGAGGTTCATAGCTAGCCCAGAGTATGTAAGAAATGGTAATAGCTGTAGAATGTGCTCAGGCGCAACATTCAGGAGTTCTAGAGAATTGTCCACGTACAAGTGGTGCCATATGGAAGGCAACAATTGAAAACTTGTTGATCTGTCACTGTCGATTTGGTTTCTTGTTGGGTAGCCAAGTGTTTGCTCGGTCAAGGCTGCTGAGGGAGTAGAAGTTCCGGTTTAGCTCTTCCACATTTACATAGAGAAACAGTTTTAATAAAAAATATAGAGGTTTCCATTATGAAAGACATTTCTAGAAGATGCAGTAGATGTCTTCAAAATGAAAATAGACAGGCAACTATACAAGAAACTAAAGCACAGAACACAATGTGCATTTTATCTTAAAGATTTCGGACATCTATGATGAAAAATGTGCAAAGTCCATTCATTTCGGTCCTCTCTGGCTTTCCTTGATGGTGCCTCAGGTCTAAAGCAACCAGGAGGCCTACAGTCCACACCCTGTCCACTGTCAAATACAAGTCAAACATTAGAAAGTCTGGCAGGCACCAGTCCTTTGACAAGCCTGGCTCCCACACTTCCTCTGATGACTTCACTCCTTGCTTAAACATACACCTACAAAATCCCCGCTGAGAGGGTTTGTGTTCTGCTTGGTCTCCAAGTGACAATTTTGGTAGAAAACAGTTTTTCAAGGGAGGTATACAGAACTGAAGAAAATTTCAACTTTCAGCCTAATTACCTATATTTTGTCAGTATTATGAATCACCATGCAGCACATCCACCATTCTAGAAGGGCCCATTTTAGGGGTGGCACACTGCGCACTTGTCCAGGACCTATACCCTCTAAAGGTCTCATGAGGAGTAGAATAATTTGAATTATTATACCACCAGGGTATTTTCTATTAATATTGCACCCAATTTTTCAATGTGTTAGTGTCAATAACTTGATCTCCAAGGTGAGAACATAGGAAGAAGTAAGGACTAACCCAAAGATGCCATCTAGGAAGAAGTAAGCCAAAGATTTCACCTAGGAAAAAGTAAGGACAAACCCAAAAATGCCACCTAGGAAGAAGTAAGGACCAACCAAAAAATGCCACCTAGGAAGAAGTAAGGACCAACCAAAAGATGCCACCTAGAAAAGTAAGGACCAACGTAAAAATGCCACCTAGGAAGAAGGACCAACTAAAAAAATGCCACTTAAGAAGTAAGGACCAACCCAAAGATGCCACCTAGGAAGAAGTAAGGACCAACTCAAACATCCATATATGTAATAATCAGCTCACTGTGTGTGCACCCACTCCTTTTAACGTCTTCACTGGAGTATGGACAGGCACTGCCACGACCCATAAAATAATTAAAAAAAACAAAAAAGAAACAAACAGTAGAATTCAGCTCTTCAGGTCACAAAGACTTCAGATTTATTTCAGCATGCAGGCAAAATAAATGCATGCATGCTGAAATAAATTTGAAGTCTTTGTGACCTGAAGAGCTGGATTCTACAGTTTTTGGGGTTTTTTTGGACCAACTCAAAGATGCCACCTAAGAAGAAGTAAGGACCAAACCAAAGATGCCACCTAGAAAGAAGTAAGGACCAACCCAAAGATGCCACCTAGGAAGAAGTAAGGACCAACCCAAAGATGCCACCTAGGAAGAAGTAAGGATCAAACCAAAGATGCCACCTAGGAAGAAATAAGGACCAAACCAAAGATGTCACCTAGGAAGAAATAAGGACCAAACCAAAGATGCCACCTAGGAAGAAGTAAGGACCAAACCAAAGATGTCACCTAGGAAGAAATAAGGACCAAACCAAAGATGCCACCTAGGAAGAAATAAGGACCAAACCAAAGATGCCACCCAGGAAGAAATAAGGACCAAACCAAAGATGTCACCTAGGAAGAAATAAGGACCAAACCAAAGATGCCACCTAGGAAGAAGTAAGGACCAAACCAAAGATGTTACCTAGGAAGAAATAAGGACCAAACCAAAGATGCCACCTAGGAAGAAGTAAGGACCAAACCAAAGATGTCACCTAGGAAGAAATAAGGACCAAACCAAAGATGCCACCTAGGAAGAAATAAGGACCAAAACAAAGATGCCACCCAGGAAGAAATAGGAACCAAACCAAAGATGCCACCTAGGAAGAAGTAATGACCAAACCAAAGATGTTACCTAGGAAGAAATAAGAACCAAAACAAAGATGCCACCTAGGAAGAAATAAGGACCAAAACAAAGATGCCACCTAGGAAGAAATAAGGACCAAACCAAAGATGTCACCTAGGAAGAAATAAGGACCAAACCAAAGATGCCAACTAGGAAGAAGTAAGGACCAAACCAAAGATGTCACCTAGGAAGAAGTAAGGATCAAACCAAATATACCACATAGGAAGAAGTAAGGACCAAACCAAAGATGCCACCTAGGAAGAAATAAGGACCAAACCAAAGATGCCACCTAGGAAGAAATAAGGACCAAACCAAAGATGCCACCTAGGAAGAAGTAAGGACCAAACCAAAGATGTCACCTAGGAAGAAATAAGGACCAAACCAAAGATGCCACCTAGGAAGAAATAAGGACCAAAACAAAGATGCCACCCAGGAAGAAATAAGGACCAAACCAAAGATGCCACCTAGGAAGAAATAAGGACCAAAACAAAGATGCCACCTAGGAAGAAATAAGGACCAAACCAAAGATGTCACCTAGGAAGAAATAAGGACCAAACCAAAGATGCCACCTAGGAAGAAGTAAGGACCAAACCAAAGATGTCACCTAGGAAGAAGTAAGGATCAAACCAAATATACCACATAGGAAGAAGTAAGGACCAAACCAAAGATGCCACCTAGGAAGAAATAAGGACCAAACCAAAGATGCCACCTAGGAAGAAGTAAGGACCAAACCAAAGATGTCACCTAGGAAGAAGTAAGGACCAAACCAAAGATGCCACCTAGGAAGAAGTAAGGACCAAACCAAAGATATCACCTAGGAAGAAATAAGGACCAAACCAAAGATGCCACCTAGAAAGAAATAAGGACCAACTCAAAGATGCCACCCAGGAAGAAATAAGGACCAAACCAAAGATGCCACCTAGGAAGAAGTAAGGACCAAACCAAAGATGTTACCTAGGAAGAAATAAGGACCAAACCAAAGATGCCACCTAGGAAGAAATAAGGACCAAAACAAAGATGCCACCTAGGAAGAAATAAGGACCAATCCAAAGATGCCACCTAGGAAGAAGTAAGGACCAAACCAAAGATGTCACCTAGGAAAAAGTAAGGATCAAACCAAATATACCACATAGGAAGAAGTAAGGACCAAACCAAAGATGCCACCTAGGAAGAAATAAGGACCAAAACAAAGATGCCACCTAGGAAGAAATAAGGACCAAACCAAAGATGTCACCTAGGAAGAAATAAGGACCAAACCAAAGATGCCACCTAGGAAGAAGTAAGGACCAAACCAAAGATGTCACCTAGGAAGAAGTAAGGATCAAACCAAATATACCACATAGGAAGAAGTAAGGACCAAACCAAAGATGCCACCTAGGAAGAAATAAGGACCAAACTAAAGATGCCACCTAGGAAGAAGTAAGGACCAAACCAAAGATGTCACCTAGGAAGAAATAAGGACCAAACCAAAGATGCCACCAAGGAAGAAATAAGGACCAAACCAAAGATGCCACCTAGGAAGAAATAAGGACCAAACCAAAGATGTCACCTAGGAAGAAATAAGGACCAAACCAAAGATGCCACCTAGGAAGAAGTAAGGACCAAACCAAAGATGTCACCTAGGAAGAAATAAGGACCAAACCAAAGATGCCACCTAGGAAGAAATAAGGACCAAAACAAAGATGCCACCCAGGAAGAAATAAGGACCAAACCAAAGATGCCACCTAGGAAGAAGTAAGGACCAAACCAAAGATGTTACCTAGGAAGAAATAAGGACCAAACCAAAGATGCCACCTAGGAAGAAATAAGGACCAAAACAAAGATGCCACCTAGGAAGAAATAAGGACCAAACCAAAGATGCCACCTAGGAAGAAGTAAGGACCAAACCAAAGATGTCACCTAGGAAGAAGTAAGGATCACACCAAATATACCACATAGGAAGAAGTAAGGACCAAACCAAAGATGCCACCTGGGCAATAGTTAAAAATCTGTCACAGGGTCTCTTCTATCATAGATTATTTGTAGTAAACCAATTCTGTAGTGGCCGCGCGCATCCGAGGCAGGACCAAACACAGGATCAATTCAAGGCAAGCAGCAGACCCGGATAAGCAGACTTTGGAAAAGTCATATATGCCTGAAGTTTTGTGGCAAAAGGTGAGTGCATAAAACTTCATTAAAAAAGGGCACCAGAGAGCCGCTTTGATAACGCGCTCAGATTGGCGCCGCGTGTTTATTTTTTATTATATACCCTGCAGGGAATCACCTTACTTCATAGATTATTTGTAGTCTTAGGGGTACTTTGCACGCTGCGACATCGCAAGCCGATGCTGCGATACCGAGCGCGATAGTCCCCGCCCCCATCGCAGCTGCGATATCCTTATGATAGCTGCCGTAGCGAACATTATCGCTACGGCAGCTTCACATGGACTCACCTGTCCTGGGACGTCGCTCTGGCTGACGACCCGCCTCCTTATTAAGGGGGCAGGTCGTACGGCGTCACTGCGACGTCACACGGCAGGCGGCCAATAGGAGCGGAGGGGCAGAGATGAGCGGGATGTAAACATCCCGCCCACCTTCTCCCTTCCGCATATCCTACGGGAGCCGCGGTGACGCCGGTAGGAGATGTTCCTCGCTCCTGCAGCTTCACACACACAGCGATGTGTGCTGCTGGAGCGAGGAACAACATCGGACCATCGCGTCAGCGTAATTATGGATTACGCCGACGCTACACCGATGATACGATTATGACGCTTTTGCGCTCGTTAATCGTATCATCTAGGTTTTACACACTACGATGTCGCCTGCGATGCCGGATGTGCGTCACTTTCAATTTGACCCCACCGACATCGCACCTGAGATGTCGTAGTGTGCAAAGTACCCCTTAGTTGTCTCATATAGGGGAAAAGGGACCTTTTAGGGTCTCTTATTCTCCTTGGTTTGGTGCCCAATCTAGATCCACTTTTAATGTATTCCATATATCTTTATTTTCTTTATTTTTTTTCTTTATTTTTTTTTTATATAGCGCTAACATATTCCGCAGCGCTTTACATACATCAGGAACACTGTCCCCATTGGGGCTCACAATCTAAATTCCCTATCTGTATGTCTTTGGAGTGTGGGAGGAAACCGGAGTACCCGGAGGAAACCCACGCAAACATGGCGAGAACATACAAACTCCTGCAGATGGTGTCCTTGGTGGGATTCGAACCCAGGACCCCAGCGCTGCAAGGCTGCAGTGCTAACCACTGAGCCACCGTGCCGCCCATATAGGTGTCATGATGTAGGACTAAAGCTGGCCAAACACGTGATAGCTGGTGCACCTCTTTGTCTGACAGACGCCTTTCTCCAACACCATCTGACACCAGCCGAATATTCTTGAATTGTTAATGGGGAGAGAGGAGAAATCTGCTTCTTATACACAGCTAATGACCCCGGAAAACAAAAGGATCAGGTACTAAAATTCCAACTGGTCAATTCATCTCTTTCAACCTACATCATTTGTCGGGTGGAGTTTGGTGGCTCCCGTAAATGTCAGTTGGTTGGCCAATCCCACCCTAAATGGCAAGCTTGGGTTTCTTTCATCTAACGTGTATGGGGGTCTTCAGGTTTGGCTGTTTCTTGAATTCTTCATATGGTTGTCAGACAAGACATTCAGGATGTTAATGAACCGTCCAAGCCTTCTACAATTGCATCCTCCACAGTCTGATCTTACGCAAGCAACATCCTACAGAACAGCTGTGTTAAGAAACTTAGGGGGTAAACAGACCAGACAAACAAAACATTTCTGAAAGCACAAGGAGCGGACTCTTCCCAAAATCCCGAGTGACTGGGATGTATAGCCTTTGACACAGAGCACAGGAAATGCCCTATCAGTAATTTGGTGAGTCGGCTGCAAGAATGTGGCTTATTGTCCAAATAAAACATAGGGACCCAGCTGAGGACAAGGGGGGAGCAGTGTTTTCAGCTGCAAAAATATTACAGTAAAAACCATCTCCTGACTTCTGTATTCTGTCTGCATGCAGGAGAGAGATTTGTGGAATTATTTTATATATTGACAATGGTGACTGTCCTGGTTATGTTCTCACTAATGTCATGGCTTCTGTTGACAACCATATTGATAAAAACAAGTCCAGTCACTCATCAACAGTTTTCATTGCCCTATAATCCAAACACTCTCCAATATTATTGACGTATAAGCCAACCAATCACCAACAGTCCTCATCGACCTATAATCCAACCAATCACCAACAGTCCTCATTGACCAAGAATCCAACCAGGGATTAACAGCCCTCATTGACCAATAATCCAACCGGTACAAATGGTCATTATTGACCTATAATCCAACCAGCCACTAACAGTCCTTATTGACCTATAATGCAACTGGTCAACAAGGGTCCTCATTAATCCATGATCCAACCAGTACCAATGGTCCTCATTGACCTTTAATCCAACCAGTCACCAACAGTCCTTATTGACCTATAATCCAACTGGTCAACAAAGGTCCTCATTAATCTATGATCCAACTGCTTACAAAAGGATTTATTTTACCTATAATCCAACCGATAAGAGGTGGTCCTCATTGACCTATAATCCTACTCGTCACAGAAAAACCTCATTAATCTATAATCCAACAGTCCTCATTGAACTATAATCCAACTAGTCACCAACGGTCCATATTGATTTATAATCCAACCTGTCACCAACGGTCCTCATAGACCTGTGATTCCACCTGTCACCAATGGTCCTTCTTGACCTGTGATCCAACCTGTCACCAATGGTCCTCATTGACCTATAATCCAACCGGTCACCAATGGTCCTCATTTACTTGGGGTTTGTTCAGGTTTCTGACAATATTCAGGCAAAAGTGATTGAACCCCCAATGGAAGTTCTGTCCACAGAGCCAACGACTGCACATTATAAACATGCAAGCTGAAGCTAGCGTACACCTAAAAACTCCTGAGATGATGGAGATGAATTTCCGTTCCAACAGCTTATAGTCTTCAGGCCACCTTAGGTATTAGGGTGAGACTTATCTGGAGATCTGGAAGTGGCTAGAAGTCCACAACATATAGGTCCAACTAGACATATTCAGAATTTCTCTTTCTTCTTAGCTTTTCTGTAGAAGGGTCCCATAGAATCCCTATAGCTATGGTTTACATGCTGTGGACCCTTTCGAGCCTCATTCTTGCCATGATCTCAGCGCTCATTCCAGATGCTTATGGATTACACATCTCCAGAGCGGAGCACAGCTTTTCCCCCATGGGTTTCGTGGATTAACACTGAAGAAAAACATATTAACCTAAACGTTATGCAAGTCGATATCCAAATATACGTTACATACTGAGTCCGCCCCATCGTAAAAGTCCAGGGTATATCTGCTATTTTTGCACTCCTTGTACCTCTGCCCCTAACACTCCTGCCCGTGTACCCCCATAGTTCTGCTTCTGTTGGCTGTTACATGAACATATCTCTTGACTTTAAAAGATGGGAAAAAGCGAGACGTATTGCAGTGCGTGACTCAGCAACTTATTTTTATACACTTCAAACCACATCCAATCCTTTTTGTGTGCCCCCACAGAAATAGTGCCCTTAATAAAATCCTTTACTGTTCCCAAACAGTGTGACCTTCATACCTTCACACCACCTTCATGGCAGCCACATAGTATGATGCCCCAGTGTTCCCCACACAGAATGAAATCCCCACACGCTGCCCCCCACATAGTATGATGTCCTACTGTGTTCCCCAGAGTGTATGATGCTCTACACTGTCCCCCACACAGTATGATGCGCTACACTGTCCCCCACACAGTATGATGCGCTACACTGTCCCCCACACAGTATGATGCGCTACACTGTCCCCCACACAGTATGATGCGCTACACTGTCCCCCACACAGTATGATGCGCTACACTGTCCCCCACACAGTATGATGCGCTACACTGTCCCCCACACAGTATGATGCGCTACACTGTCCCCCACACAGTATGATGCGCTACACTGTCCCCCACACAATGTGGTGCCCCACAGTGTTCCCTACACAGAATTATGCTCCACAGTATTCCCCACACAGTATGATGCCCCACAGTGTCCCTCACACAATATGATGCTCAACAGTGTCCCCCACACAATATGATGCCCCACAGTGTCCCCCAAATAATATAATGCCCCACAGAGTTCACACGGTATGATACCCCAACAGTATCGCCCAACACAGTATGATATTCCACAGTGTCCACCACACAGTATGATGCCCCACAGTGTCCCCCACACAGTAGAATATCCCTCAGTGTTCCCCACACGAAATGATGCCCCACAATGTCCCCCAAATAATATAATGCCCCACAGACGTCTCCACACAGTATGATATCCCAACAATGTCGCCCAACACAGTATAATGCCCACAGTGTCCACCACACAGTATGATGCCCCACAGTGTCCCCCACACAGTAGAATATCCCTCAGTGTTCCCCACACGAAATGATGCCCCACAATGTCCCCCAAATAATATAATGCCCCACAGACGCCTCCACACAGTATGATATCCCAACAATGTCGCCCAACACAGTATAATGCCCACAGTGTCCACCACACAGTATGATGCCCCACAGTGTCCCCCACACAGTATGATGCCCCACAGTGCTCCCCTCACAATATGGTTCCCCCATGCAATATCATACCCCATAGTGTCCCCCACACAATGAAGCCCCCATTCAATATGATACCCCAAGGTTTCCCCCATACAATAGGATGCTACCTGCACTGGCCCGAGAACGAAAGAAAGAAAGAAAGAAAGAAAGAAAGAAAGAAAGAAAGAAAGAAAGAAAGAAAGAAAGAAAGAAAGAAAAAAAGAAAGAAAGAAAGATAGAAAGAAAGAAGAGACAGAAGGAAAAAAAAGAGAGATTGAAAGAAAGAAGTATTCAAGGAAGGAAAGAAAGAGGGAGTGGTGGAAATGAGAAAAAAGGAAACAAGGAAGGAAGAAAGGAAAGAAAGAAGGAAGGTAAGAAGGAATGAAAGAAAAAAAAGAAAGAAAGAAAGAAAAAAAGAAAGAAAAAAGAAAGAAGGAAAGAAGAGAGAAAAGGGAAAAAAATATAGAAAGAAGAGAAAAAAATAGAAGATAGAAAGACCAAGAAAAAAAGAAAGAAGGAAAAAAAAAGAAAAAATAGAAAGAAAGTAGAAGTATGGAATTAAGGATAGTCTTTGACAAGGTGTCAAGTACATTATTAATTTCAAACTTCTTTCAATTAATTACAATTAATCATTAAAAAATAAAAAAACACAATTTTTATAAATTCATCTTTTAGTTTGGTTCAAAAATAAGTTTTAGACAAAAAATGTCCTCCGGGCTGATGCAGCGTGATGAAAGGCTGACCTTTGACCACAAAGACTAACATTTGCCACCAGTAATGCTAAAATATTTGCGCAGGCCTTTCCATATCGGCAGCATCACTTTCCCTGCACCGGCTCGCAGATGTGATGGATTTAGAGGGTTAGATACATCTCCGATAGGAAACCAATAGCCCTGGGGAATATGAGTTGGGATGTGATGGAATCTGAGGAATTCCTCATACTTCACTGACAGGAGGCAACTCCACATACGAGAGCAGCTCGTAGAGCTGAGTAATGAGTGTATACAGTATACAGTATGGTGGAGATTGGAGATGTGACCTCCAAGTCTTGGGGAGTTGATATCTTACACTGTCCAGACTGCTCTGTGACCATCAAATAAGAAAAGGGAAAAAGGCCTCGTCTGGTGTAAGAAGGATATCAAGAACATTACAAGCCTAGAACATTGTCCACTACCCAAGAGGTCTGTGTTCTTCAATGATACTGGGTTTGGGCATCAACCCACAGACGTAGGCAGGTTAGCAAGAGTTAATCTCTGCTGGGCTGCTTGTTAGTCTCTTTTATCACATGCTGTGGGTGAGCCAGTCATGTTCACTCCCCTCCTATATATGCTGGCTGGACTGTTCCATTAATGCCAGCTATAGCTTACCTATACCGGTCCGGCGAGGCATTGTAAACCAGACCTACTGGTGGTTGTTGTAATTTATTGTTGGGAGCAGTGGTGTTAACCCTTGTTGTACTTTTGTTGCTGCCTTACTTCTCTTGCTTTTCTCCTTAGTCTATCTTGTTCCTGTAAGTTTGCAGTGTGACTGAGTTTCTGTTTTGCCTGTCTGACTCATCTGTGTTTCCATCCTATTCCTGCCCCTTCTTTCCCTGGAGGGAGAATGTGAACAGATCAGCTTTACTCAGGAGTATAGTAAGGCACAAGACTCTACCACATAACCAACAGGGGTAATTCAGAGGCCACGGATAGTCTAGGATCCCCTAGCTTGAGGGACAGTGAATTTGCAGTGTGTCTGAGTTTTGGTTTTCCCCTATCTGTCTTAATCTGTGTTTCCATCACATGCCTGCCCTTCCTTCCCTGGGGTGAAAGGGAACAGATCTGGTTAGGAGAACAGTAAGGCACAGGACTCCGGCATATCCACCTTCAGGGGTAATCTGGGGGTCAGAGATAACCTAGGGTTCTCTAGCGTGAGGGAAAGTATAAGAGCTCCCATCCCTCGCTATCCCGCAATCACATTGTGACCGAAACACTCTTTGTTTAGGCAGATTTTGGAGTTTTTCTTTTCCTTAAAGGAATTGTATCATCTTCTATCTTCAGCAGTTCCTCGGCCTTCAAGCGTCCTGCTTTCCGATGGATGGTGTGTTCCTGAAGAGTGATGGTGGCATGGCGGTGGAGGATTACAGGGGGACTGAAGCTGGCTGGATTCAGACAGCTCCAAGATGTATAGCAAAGAACTTATAAGCTCCTTGCCCAGTAAACCGGCCACCTCTGATAGACTGCAGTGGAAGCCAGTAACCTAGGCATCAAGCAGTTAACATCAAAGTGGATTTACCATAGAAATGAACAGGAATAATTTATCCAAGTGGCTTTTGAGAAGGATTTTGGAGAGGATTCTCTCCTAAAACCACCTAAAATCCCCCAGAGTGAACATGGTCCAAGATTAAGGGAGTTTACATGAGATTAGAAAAAAAAAATCTCCTTCATTAACAGCGCCACTCTGATCCATAGGCTGGGTCTGGTATTGCAGCTTAGTTTTATTGACATTTATAAAGATCAGCTGCAATTCACACACACTGCCCATGGGCAAGAGTAGAGCTGATGGCAATATGCTGTAATTACTGAGCGGCTGGAGACCCCTTGCATGTGAGACTTTCCTATTCTTCTGATTGGACTCAAGGAATTATGAAAGCAAACAGAAGGAATTCCCCTACTCACTAACAAAGTTGATTTTATTAGGTGTTATTTTTTTTTTTTTTAAAGTTATGACAAATTAGAAAAGCATAATTGATTTTCCCAGGAACAGCGCCCTTCTTGTCTATAGGCAAAGCCTGGTATTACAGTGCAATATCAATTACTTGCACTTATAAAAGGTCTGTACATATGGAGATTGTCTGGTCTTGGGTCTGTATAGTTGGGGATGTCTGATGGGGATCTAGTCTGTGTTGCACAAAGATACGGATCTCTATATGTTAGGTCCTGGCCTGGGTTTAGTACAGGTTGGATCTATAGTTGGTTTGTATAGTTAGGGATGTCTGATGGGGATCCAGTCTGTGTTCTACATAGATACAGGTCTTTATATATGTTAGGTCCTGGCTTGGGTTTGGTACAGCTAGTGTCTGGTCTTGGGTCTGTATGATTGGGGATGTCCTATGGGGATCTAGTCTGTGTTCTACATAGATAAAAGTCTGTATATATGTTAGGTCCTGGCCTGGATTTTGTACAGGTAGGGTCTGGTCTTGGGTTGTATAGTTGGGGATGTCTGATAAGGATCTACTGTGTATTCTACATAGATAGTAGTCTGTATATACAGTATGTTAGATCCTGGCCTGGGTTTGGTACAGGTAGGGTCTAGTCTTGGGTCTGTATAGTTGGGGATGTCTGATGGGAATCTAGTCTATGTTCTACATAGATATGGATCTATATATATGTTAGGTCCTGGCCTAAATTTGTTACAGATGGGGTCTGGCCTTGAGTCTTTATAAATGGGAGGCCTGGTCTTTAATATGCAGAAATGTGGTTCGGTCTACGTTCTGCATAGATGGGGGAGTGAGAGGGGCAATACTATCCTATTGTATAGATAAAAGTCTGGTAAAAGGGTACAGTATGGATGAGAGGTCTGATCTGGGGTGTGTATAGACAGGAAGATCTGGGATCTATGTTGATGGCGAGCCTGGTCTTGGGTCCCTCTAGAGGGGACTTTTCTGGCTTTTACAGATGGGTCTTCTGGCTGATAAGAGGATGAATCTGGTCTGGGGTGTGCATAGATGTTTGTATAAAAGAAGGGGTCTGGTTTGGGGTCTGTTTAATGTATGGTCTGGTATCTGTCTAGTTGAGGATTCTGCCATTTTATTTCAAGGGTCTGGTCTTGGCTCTATATAGATGGGGAACTCTGGTTTGGGGTTTGTGTGGAAGGTATGATCCGATTTGCTTAAGGTGGTCTGTTGTTGGATTTGTATAGAGGGATAAGTCTGGATTGGGGTCTATTTAGAAGGTATGGTCTGGTATTTCTTTCTGCTCTGGGATTCTGCCATTTTCTTTTGGGGGGTCAAGTCTTGGCTCTGGATAAATGGGGGACTCTAGTTTGGAGTCTGTATGGAAGGTATGATCCAGTTTGCTTACGGGGGGTCTGGTCTTGGCTTTGTATAGATGAGGGAGTCTAATTTGGAGTCTGTATGGAAGGTATTATCTAATTTGTATATGGGGGGGCCTGATATTGGCTTTGTATACAAGGAGGGGTCTGGTTTAGGGTCTGTATAGAAGGTGTGGTCTGGTATCTGTCTGGTTGGGGATTCTACCATTTGCTTTTGGGGGTCTGGTCTTGGCTCTGGATAGATGGAGGACTCGGGTTTGGGGTCTGTATGGAAGGTATGATCCATTTTGCTTTTGAGGGGTCTGGTCATGGTTCTGTATAGATAGAGGAATTTGGTTTGGGATCTGTATGGAAGGTATGATCCGGTTTGCGTTTGGGGGGTCTGGTCTTGGCTCTGTATAGATGGAGGAGTCTGGTCTGGGGTCTGTATGGAGGATATGATCTGTTTTGCTTTGGGGGGGGGTCTGGTCTTGGTTCTGAATAGATGGGGGAGTCTGGTTTGGGGTCTGTATGGAAGGTATGATTTGGTTTGCTTTAAAGGGGTCTGCTCATGGCTCTGTATAGATAGAGAACTTTGGTTTGGGATCTGTATGGAAGGTATGATCCGGTTGGAGATTGGGGGGGTCTGGTCTTGGCTCTGTATAGATAGAGGAGCCTGGTTTGGGGTCTGTATGGAGGATATGATCTATTTTGCTTTGGGGGGGTCTGGTCTTGGTTCTGAATAGATGGGGGAGTCTGGTTTGGGGTATGTATGGAAGGTATGATTTGATTTGCTTTTTGGGGGTCTGGTCTTGGCTCTGTACAGATGAGGGAGTCCGGTTTGGGGTCTGTAATTCTTTGGGCTTACCTTTGCAATGTTTTATTACATTAACCAAGAGGGAATATTTCTGCCATTGCTGAGTCACGGAAATTTTGAAATGTTGGCAAGGAAGCCAATCTGGCATGGGCCGGGTGGCCGGGATAGGACAAGGAGGCTCCGCGGGGAATCACTCAGCTTGTAATCTCTCACAGCCATACTAATCAGGGAATGTTTTTCATTTTCTGCATGACGGCTCAAACCTAATTACTAGAGGACGGAACGGGAAGACGGAGCCTATTGTTGGTTTAGGAACAATTTCTGTGGTGCTCGGAAAAAAAGATTTTGAGATGAATGTTGACAACTATTAATGAACACTGATTAATTCACTGCTCCCTCCGAGCCGGAGACATTCATCAGTTCTTCCACAAACAGTTGACTTCATGGATAGAACAATTAGATCTACGAGGCAGACGGCAGACTTCCTGCCATTTTTGGTTGTGACAAGAGTCCAAACAATAAATTGTTGTGATTGTACACGGCTCCATTATCTTTCATGGGGGGCGACTACTTTCTGCGACCACCACTTGCAGTCTACACATAGTCTGAGCTCCGGCTTTCTCTTCGGTTCATGTTGGAACTTGTCTGTACACTTCTCTCATTTGTAAACTATCATTCTTTTCCACAAATTCTGACCATTAACTATGCTAAACATACACCATATATCATGGATACTCACAAACGTGAAGCTGAAGACCAAATAATCCATAAAGGAGCTTTAAACAGTGAGTTATATAATTTACTAATCTAATTTAGTTACGTCATGTGGGCTCCGTCTTGGCCTAGGCAGCTTTTCTTCTGGTCCTGTGCTTGTTATAAGGTTTCCTATGTCAGCAGAACATTAGTCAGAGCTGTGTATAGAGGAGGCTGGCTGGTAATACAGAATAATGGGCCCCACATAGCCCTCCATACAGATTAATGGACCCCATATAGTCCTTCATAAAGAATAATGGGCACTACATAGCCCTCCATACAGAATAATGGGCCCCACATAGCCCTCCATACAGAATAATGGATCCCACATAGCCCTCCATACAGAATAATGGGCCCCACATAGTCCTCCATACAGAATAATGGGCCCCACATAGCCCTCCATACAGAATAATGGGCCCCACATAGCCCTCCATACAGAATAATGGGCCCCACATAGTCCTCCATACAGAATAATGGCCCCACATAGTCCTCCATACAGAATAATGGGCCCCACATAGCCCTCCATACAGAATAATGGGCCCCACATAGCCCTCCATACAGAATAATGGGCCCCACATAGTCCTCCATACAGAATAATGGCCCCACATAGTCCTCCATACAGAATAATGGGCCCCACATAGCCCTGCATACAGAATAATGGGCCCCACATAGCCCTCCATACAGAATAATGGGCCCCACATAGCCCTCCATACAGAATAATGGACCCCATATAGTCCTTCATAAAGAATAATGGGCACTACATAGCCCTCCGTACAGGATAATGGGCCCCACATAGCCCTCCATACAGAATAATGGACCCCACATAGTCCTCCGTACAGAATAATGGGCCCCACATAGCCCTCCATACAGGATAATGGGCCCCATGTAGCCCTCCATACAGAATAATGGACCCCACATAGTCCTCCATACAGAATAATGGGCCACACATAGCCCTCCATACAGGATAATGGGCCCCACATAGTCCTACATACAGAATAATGGACCTCATGTCGCGGGCGGAGGAGGGGACGCTGCGCTCTCCCACTGCTCGGGTCCGACCGCTGCTGCTGCCGCTACTGCTCGGTGGTGGCTCGAGCGGTGGGTCGGATCCTGGGGACTCGAGCGGCGTTCCTCGCCCGTGAGTGAAAAGGGAGATTGATTGGATGGTGGGGGGAGGATTTGGTGATTGTCTGTGATGCCACCCACGGTTGTGGTGATATTGGTGACACCACCGCTGCTCTGGACGGGGATCCTGGGAGCGATGATAGGGAGCAGCCTGGTTGTTAGTTCTCCCCTCCGTGGGTAGGGGGTTGGTTGTCCCGGGGCCCGGTGATGGGGTAGGGATGGATGACAGGCGGGTTACAGGGCCTGGTGAGGTGCAGGGTCGCGGGGGGCAGCGCTGTGCCGCACGGCACGGTGGTACTCACTCAGCCAATGATGAGGACACAGTTCTCGGTAAAACACACGGCTGGATGGACGGGTCCCACAGACGGCTGCGGTGTTGTTTCTCCCGGCAGGTTGATGGTGACTGCCTTTCCCTGCACCTATGTACGGTAGATGGTTCCAATGGGTTCCCACCGGTAACCGCTCCCCAGCTTGGATATGGGCTGGAGGAGCCCCTTTTGCCCGCAGGCTCTGGCCCTGGGAACGGTAGCCTTGGCGGTGGCTGTGTTTCCCTCTCTCGGTTGGACTGTTGCCTTCTGTCGGGTCTTGGCTGCTAGGAAACCCAGGAGGTCCCCTTCGCTAATGAATTTGGCAAATTCACGGCGGCTCCTAGCCTTGCCGGGGTCCGTAAGCCCCTGCCAGATGGTGCTGGCTTCTCTTCGCGTACCGGTCCGGTACCACCGGGCCACCGCCCGTCCACGGTCCTTACGGTAGACCCCAATAGGCCACTCCTGCAGACGGTCACCACCGTCTGCCAACCTTGCTGTACCGCCCGGGCCACACAGCCGGACGCTGTCAGTTAGTTGCTCCACTACCACTTTCCTTCCTCTCACTTTCACCTCCAAAACTAAACTAAACTGTCTGCTTTTCCCGCCTCCAGGACTGTGAACTCCTCGGTGGGCGGGGCCAACCGCCTGGCCCACCCCCTGGTGTGAACATCAGCCCCTGGAGGAAGGCAACAAGGGTTTTGTGTCTGACTTCGGTGTGCCTGACCGGGAGTGTGGGGTGTGTGGGTGTTGTTCTCTGTGGCCCCTGGCTTGTCCAGGGCGCCACACCCCACATAGTCCTCCATACAGAATAATGGGCCCCACATAGTCCTCCGTACAGAATAATGGGCCCTACATAGTGCTCCATGAAGAATAATGGACCCCATATAGTCTTCCATAAAGAATAATGGGCACCACATAGTCCTCCATACAGAATAATGGGCCTCACATAGTCCTCCATACAGAATAATGGGCCCCATATAGCCCTCCATACAGAATAATGGGCCCCACATAGCCCTCCATACAGAATAATGAGCCCCATATAGCCCTCCATACAGAATAATGGGCCCCACATAGCCCTCCATAGAGAATAAAGGGCCCCACATAGCCCTCCATACAGAATAATGGGCCCCACATAGCCCTCCATACAGAATAATGGGCCCCACATAGCCCTCCATACAGAATAATGGGCCCCATATAGCCCTCCATACAGAATAATGGGCCCCACATAGCCCTCCATACAGAATGGGCCCCACGTAGCCCTCTATACAGGATGATGGGCCCCACATAGTCCTATATACAGAATAATGGGCCCCACATAGCCCTCCATACAGAATAATGGGCCCCATATAGCCCTCCATACAGAATAATGGGCCCCACATAGCCCTCCATACAGAATGGGCCCCACGTAGCCCTCTATACAGGATGATGGGCCCCACATAGTCCTATATACAGAATAATGGACCCCACATAGTCCTCCATACAGAATAATGGGCCCCACATAGCCCTCCATACAGAATAATGGGCCCCACATAGTCCTACATACAGAATAATAGACACCACATAGCCCTCCATACAGAATAATGGGCCCCACATAGCCCTCCATACAGAATGGGCCCCACGTAGCCCTCTATACAGGATGATGGGCCCCACATAGTCCTATATACAGAATAATGGACCCCACATAGTCCTCCATACAGAATAATGGGCCCCACATAGCCCTCCATACAGAATAATGGGCCCCACATAGTCCTACATACAGAATAATAGACACCACATAGCCCTCCATACAGAATAATGGGCCCCACATAGCCCTCCATACAGAATGGGCCCCACGTAGCCCTCTATACAGGATGATGGGCCCCACATAGTCCTATATACAGAATAATGGACCCCACATAGTCCTCCATACAGAATAATGGGCCCCACATAGCCCTCCATACAGAATAATGGGCCCCACATAGCCCTCCATACAGAATAATGGGCCCCACATAACCCTCCATACAGAATAATGGGCCCCACATAGCCCTCCATACAGAATAATGGGCCCCACATAGTCCTATATACAGAATAATGGGCCTCACATAGCCCTCCATACAGAATAATGGACCCCACATAGTCCTCTATACAGAATAATGGGCCCCACATAGTCCTCTATACAGAATAATGGGCCTTATATTGTCCTCTATATAGAATACCATTGCGGGCCAAATAAAATCAGCTGTGAGCCAGATTTTGCCCACGAGCCAGAGTTTCACATTTGCACCATAGAGGGATTCTCCAATAAATGGTAAACAGATTGAGTTTTGATCACATCTCCTTGTTCAGTTTTTAACCTCAAGTCAATATCAGTTCTTCCTTGATCAGAAGACTTCATAAAAAGGACATATAGAGGAATAACATTAAATATTTTATATATATGAGAATAAAAAAAATCAACCTCTCCAAAAGACCTCCTTTTTGAGAAGACCACTTCTTATCCAGACAAGATATCCATACCACATCACCTGTGACACATTTTTGATTTCAGAATATAATCTTCTTTACGAGGAAGTAGAGGACAATTTTGGAAGGGTATCTCAAGACGACTATACAGTTAGGTCCAGAAATATTTGGACAGTGACACACTTTTCGCGAGTTGGGCTCTGCATGCCACCACATTGGATTTGAAATGAAACCTCTACAACAGAATTCAAGTGCAGATTGTAACGTTTAATTTGAAGGTTTGAACAAAAATATCTGATAGAAATTGTAGGAATTGTCACATTTCTTTACAAACACTCCACATTTTAGGAGGTCAAAAGTAATTGGACAAATAAACCAAACCCAAACAAAATATTTTTATTTTCAATATTTTGTTGCGAATCCTTTGGAGGCAATCACTGCCTTAAGTCTGGAACCCATGGACATCACCAAACGCTGGGTTTCCTCCTTCTTAATGCTTTGCCAGGCCTTTACAGCCGCAGCCTTCAGGTCTTGCTTGTTTGTGGGTCTTTCCGTCTTAAGTCTGGATTTGAGCAAGTGAAATGCATGCTCAATTGGGTTAAGATCTGGTGATTGACTTGGCCATTGCAGAATGTTCCACTTTTTTGCACTCATGAACTCCTGGGTAGCTTTGGCTGTATGCTTGGGGTCATTGTCCATCTGTACTATGAAGCGCCGTCCGATCAACTTTGCAGCATTTGGCTGAATCTGGGCTGAAAGTATATCCCGGTACACTTCAGAATTCATCCGGCTACTCTTGTCTGCTGTTATGTCATCAATAAACACAAGTGACCCAGTGCCATTGAAAGCTATGCATGCCCATGCCATCACGTTGCCTCCACCATGTTTTACAGAGGATGTGGTGTGCCTTGGATCATGTGCCGTTCCCTTTCTTCTCCAAACTTTTTTCTTCCCATCATTCTGGTACAGGTTGATCTTTGTCTCATCTGTCCATAGAATACTTTTCCAGAACTGAGCTGGCTTCATGAGGTGTTTTTCAGCAAATTTAACTCTGGCCTGTCTATTTTTGGAATTGATGAATGGTTTGCATCTAGATGTGAACCCTTTGTATTTACTTTCATGGAGTCTTCTCTTTACTGTTGACTTAGAGACAGATACACCTACTTCACTGAGAGTGTTCTGGACTTCAGTTGATGTTGTGAACGGGTTCTTCTTCACCAAAGAAAGTATGCGGCGATCATCCACCACTGTTGTCATCCGTGGACGCCCAGGCCTTTTTGAGTTCCCAAGCTCACCAGTCAATTCCGTTTTTCTCAGAATGTACCCGACTGTTGATTTTGCTACTCCAAGCATGTCTGCTATCTCTCTGATGGATTTTTTCTTTTTTTTCAGCCTCAGGATGTTCTGCTTCACCTCAATTGAGAGTTCCTTAGACCGCATGTTGTCTGGTCACAGCAACAGCTTCCAAATGCAAAACCACACACCTGTAATCAACCCCAGACCTTTTAACTACTTCATTCATTACAGGTTAACGAGGGAGACGCCTTCAGAGTTAATTGCAGCCCTTAGAGTCCCTTGTCCAATTACTTTTGGTCCCTTGAAAAAGAGGAGGCTATGCATTACAGAGCTATGATTCCTAAACCCTTTCTCCGATTTGGATGTGAAAACTCTCATATTGCAGCTGGGAGTGTGCACTTTCAGCCCATATTATATATATAATTGTATTTCTGAACATGTTTTTGTAAACAGCTAAAATAACAAAACTTGTGTCACTGTCCAAATATTTCTGGCCCTGACTGTATGTGACGCCCTGGCCTATCAGGTCATGACAGGGTATTGTGCAATCTGCCCTTCTGCACAGTATCCACCGCCTCCTTGGTTACGGATCCCTGTCCTTTGGTGTTGCTAAGATCAGAGCCAGTCAAAACCCTAGGAACACTTTACACCACACCCACTAGACACACCATTGGGGGGCCTGAAGGGAATAGGGCCACCCACTTGGGGGGTTGGTAGAGGGGAAGTGAGAAGTGTCAGTTGAGAAGAGAGTGTGTGAAGAGAGGAGACGAGAGGGGAGGTCAGGAGCAGGGCTCCTTGTAGAATACTAGGTGGCAGACGTTGGTATGGGCCTGGTAGGAGCTGGAACCCCGGTCGCAGGGGATCGTGTCAAGGGGCACGAATCTGCTGTGGAGGGCAGCCGGCGGCCTTGAGCCATCTCCGGGCAGGGGCCAGGGCACGACGGGGTACGTGGACCCTAGGCTGAGAAGTAGCTTCAAGCGTCCTGGTAATTTATCTGATGGGGGTGAAGTCTTCAAGATTCATCCCTCACCCGCTCCAAAATCGAGGTACTAGCGCACCGATGGGATAGGGACTTTCCCAAACACAGTCCAGAAAATTCCAAGCATGTACCCTGAGAGCAAGCTCACTCCGTTAGCCATACGGGTGAGTGGGACCCGACTAGTTCCACACTACAGGGTCCAAATAGTGAAGCAGGTGCCACGGAAAAGGTCACAGGCTAACAAGCAACACCAAAAGCACGGATCCAAGCGTGCTCCCTCCTTGCTGCAGCAGTGCTCACAATTCTGGTTTACAAGCTGTCGGTGTCAGTATTCTTGGACTGAGTGAGTATGCACCCCTTCACCACCATCACCGGGCTCCTGGGGCAAAACGCCCTACCCACGGAGGGGTTAAACACCATGCTGCCATACCACCGCCATCGGGTGCTCCCAACAGCAGCAGTGGTACACCATCTTACCACGCACCGTGGGTGGCGTCACGAATTTCCAATCCCCCTGTACATATCTTCCTTCCTTTTTTCAATTCGAGTGTCCGCGCGACCCCCAACACCCGGGTCCGGAGACCCCTCGAGCCACCGCGGTTCCGGATCCGAGCGGCTCGGCCGCTGACACGGGGGCGGTACATATATATAATTTTTAGTGCAATTTTTTTTAACCAATGAATTACTATTCTTTAGTATCCACTTTGAGTTTAGTTGTCCAGCGGTGTGGTTTGTTTTATCATTCTTCTCAACATTCTGGAAAGAAAGTCATTGACTGTACTCTTTGAGGACCTTCTCAACTCTAAGCCATACATGGGAATACTGAGGGTACCAATATTCAAATCTGAATGTAATAAGTACAATTAGACATGCTGATTCCAGTGGTGAACGTCCAGCAGACGATCTCCAAAGATGGAATTTCTTCACAACCCTAAAATGCACTAACATAATGTTTTGAACTTCTACACTTTAAGCTTGTGTCCTACAGAACTTGAAATCTCAGTTAGATGACCACTCTGTTTCATTGTAATTTTGAGTGGTCATGTCAGAGTTTTCAGTGTTCCTCAAGTTCTGTGGGACACAAGCATGAAGTGTCCCAGAGAACATTTTGTTTTCTAAGGCATGGTTTGTCAAGGTTCCTAAATGTTTAGGACACTTAAAGCTTTTGTCCTTCAGAACTTGAGGTAAGGTGAAACCACTTTGAGAACTTGAAATCTAATTTAGATGACCACTCTATTTCATTGTAATTTTGAGTGGTCATCTTAAAGTTCTGTAGGACACAAACATGAAGTGTCCTACAGAACATTTAATTTTCTAAGGCAAAGTTTGTCAAGGTTCCTAAATATTTCATAGGACACTTAAAGCTTTTGTCCTTCAGAACTTGAGGTAAGGTGAAACTACTTTGAGATCTTGAAATCTCATTTAGATGACTACTCCATTTTATTGTAATTTTGAGTGGCCATCTTAAAGAGTTTTCACTGCACCACAAATTCTGTAGAACATTAGCTTGAAGTGTCATACAGACCACTTAGGAACTTTGAGAAGCTTTGCCTTAGAAATGAAAGTGTTCTGTAGGACAACGGATCAAGCTTGTGTCCTACAGAACTTGAGGTACAGTAAAAACTCTTTGAGACAACCACTCCATTTTCTTTGTAATTTTGAGTGGTCATCTCAAAGAGTTTTGACTGTACTTCAATTTCTGTAGGACATAAGGTTGAAGTGTCCTACAAAACATTTAATTTTCTAAGGGAAAGTTTCTCAAGGTTCCTAAGTGTTTTGTAGGACATTTCAACCTTGTGTGCTACAGAACTTGAGCTACAGTGAAAACCCTTTGAGATGACCGCTCTATTTTTTTGTAATTTTGAGTGGTCAACTCAAAAAGTTTTCACTGTGCTTCAATTTCTGTAGAACATAAGGTTGAAGTGTCTTACAGAACACTTAATTTTCTTAGGGAAGGTTTCTCGAGGTTCCTAAGTGTTTTGTAGGACATTTCAACCTTCTGTCCTACAGAACTTGAGCTACTGTGAAAACCCTTTGAGACAATCACTCTATTTTCTTTGTAATTTTGAGTGGTCATCTCATAGAGTTTTCACTGTATGTTAATTTCTGTAGGACATAAGGTTGAAGTGTGCTATAGAACACTTAATTTTCTAAGGCAAGGTTCCCAAGTGTTTTGTAGAACATTTCAACCGTGTGACCCACAGAACATGAAATACAGTGAAAACTCTTTGAAATGAGTACACCAAATTACAATGAAAATAGAGTGGTTGTGTAGCACCCAGGGATATGGGGTACTCGGTTCCAGGCAGAGTCTCAATTGGGAATGTCGCGGTGGTGGCCGTTACCAGGTTCCGTGCCCTGGGCCCTTTTTGTAATGGGGATATTTACAGGGGAGAATAAAATAATGTTCATTTGTGATGCCACTTGCGGTGTTGCGGCTAAGTGTAGGGAGCCGCCGCTGCAGAATGTCTCTACTGGGGCTGGGAGTATTGGCAGCTAGAATGGTAGACCCTCCACAAGTAGGGTTTTGCCCCAGAAGGTGTATGGTGCAGTGGACGGCGGAAGAAAGGAGTTCACACAGGTGTTCAGTGCAACTGGTTTACTCACTGCTGAAGATATTAACTAGTTGCCCAAGGCCGGCTGGTTTCGCCTCCAGGCCCCCTTCATCCCAGTGCCTGTCTGGTTCTCTGGTACCTTCTTCCCCTGCACCTGTCTCTGCTAAGTGGGTCCCCGTGGTATAGAAAAACTGGGGGTCCCCGTTCTGTGGTTTGTCCACTTCTGTCCGAACTGACGGTAGCGTGAACCCTGTGGGGTTGGAGTCTCTGGTCCTGTTCCCGGTTCTCCCTTTGCTACTGAGTCTTCGGATTCTTTAGGGTCAGCAAGGTCCTTGATGGTCCCCTTGCTGTGCAGGTGTTAACAGGTCGCCTTGAAGCTCTTTCCTGACCTAGGGTCCTGTACCCCATCGGTGCATAGTTCCGGGAGTACTCCACCAGCAACAGGTCATCATTACCCCGAGTCAGGATGTCACTTTGCTTCCACCTTCACACTCCTCCAGTCACTTCAGTTCCCTCTACTCTCCACAGTCACTGCTGCTCTGACTACTGACTTCCTGTGTTCTCTCTGTCCACAGTCTGCTCCTTCCACCTGGTCAACTAGTGGACTGGATTGGCTCCACCTCTAGGCGGCCATCAATTGGTCCCATCCTACTTGGGTACCATTGTATGGGGCATTGCTGGGGAAAACTGGGATTACCTGGGTTTTTGTTGGTACCGGCACTGGGGTTTTGGGTCCCTAAGAGGGTAGGTTCTGCATCCTTGTGGGGATGCAGAACCTTGTAGCACCCTGATGGTCTCAGGGGCGCCACAGTTGTCTCAAAGAGTTTTCATTTTTCCTCAAGTTCTGCATGAGAAAATCTTGAAGTGAGAAACTTTGCCTTAGACAACTAAGATGAGATTCTCTTGCTTGAAAACCTAGCTGTAGGCTTTAGGTGGAGGTCTTCTTAAAAAGGTGGTGCACAGTTTGAATTCCAGATTTTCTGAGCGCGTCCTCCAGTCTACTCCCGTATCCTCCCAGTAGGACGTACAATTACAGGTGAAGGTCAGACACATTATGGTGTATATGATTCCAGTGTATTGTGCCCACCCAAAACAACTTATTCAGGTGGACATTTTTCCTACATTTGGTCATCAGATTGAGTTAAATATTTTATCCTAAAAAGTCAACAACTACAGGGTACTAGGGCTTGAAAAAGGACCACATCACAATGACTTCAGGCCCACTTGGCTCCACGTGTGTTCAATATCTCGGCGCCATCTACAAACAGACCCTATTACGTAGCCTTGGAATAGTCTATGTAAACAGCCTGCCATTCACTATAATCATAGCAAAATAAACACGGAACGGGTTTTATTATTATTTTTTTTTCCTTAGGATATTTTTCATTGCCGAAAAACATTTGGAAGAAGATGGAGCAGCAGATGAGGGATTTTTTGTTATTTTTTTGGCAGGTGTGATGATAAAAGCCACATGTCATTGAAACCTCAAGTCGTTTACATGTATTATATCTGGAGAAGGGGAGGAGGAGGTAAATGCAATCCAAGCATTGAGTGCTGTGCTGTCTGCAAGGAAATTACATCCTTAAACCTCACACACAAAACCCTGCAGCTAACAGCACCAGTCCAGTCAGTCGGACTAAGGGGGGCAGCAGGGTGGGAGCCTCCTTCTTAAAACACAAGAATTGGAAGTCAAGAAGCAACGGGTCGAGGAACAATAAACTCTCCGGTCTTTTTTGGAAACTGTGTTCGAACTTGTACAGAAGAAAAGAAGTAAGAAAACTTTAATCAGAAGGGACCATAAAGAGGACAAGGTACAGTAGAAGTTTCTTCTATCATGAGTGAAGACCATGATGTTCCGTAGAAGGAACTCTGTTCTTGAGATATCCATCTGTTTGTCCCAAAATATTCAGTAAATAAGTTTCTAATACTTCAACCTTGAAAATTTTTCATTTTTTATCATCTAAATATCAGATATTAGTTCCAAAAGATTTTAACTGCAGGTCATTATTAGGGATGTGGTGGAAGAGGGTCATCATCGTATTCAATAGAGTATTCTTCATTGGTATGCAGGTTTCATGCGGTACATTGTTGTGCGGGTATAATTGGCAGTTTTGTGAAAGGGCTGCCGAGATTCTTCTCGAGTAACTTCTGGGGAGTATGAATGAGACAGTGGATGTTCTTACGAAGGACTGACACTTCCAGTAACCACCAGCAGAGAAACCACAGGATCTCACGTAGACTTGATGTGGAAGGAGAGCAGATTATGTCCAAATACTCATCGACTCTGCACTATATACTGTCAGCTCAAAAATTAAAGGAATTTTCCATCTTGGCAGAACTTACAGTATATCATACTTTTTAAAATGTTCCTTGGGCAAATCTCATGAGATATTGTGACATGAATGTCTGACTTCTTCAGGGCTAAAATACTAGAGGACACATATGATAAATAGGTCCTTTTTTTTAAAAAAACCTTTATTTATGACGACACATGATCTGATTTTGCGTTGAAACTTGTTTTGAAATTAATGAGTCCATTGACATCTTATAGGGTTACAAATAGTTGATCTAATCTAATCTTCCTAATTATAATCTGAACCCCAGTTTTATATCCAGATAAGTAGTAGGTTGAGGTGTTGAGATTTAAAGGAGAGATGTTATATTAAGAGTGATTTCAATTTTTGTTTTCATTTGTGGTCATGCTGGCACTTTTGGAACCCCAACATTGGCCAAACATCGTAAACTGTGGTTGGCCTGTTGGACAGTTGGAGTTTTGGAACCCACAGCAATGGCCAAACATCGTAGACTGTGGTTGGCCTGTTGGACAGTTGGACTTTTGGGACACCAAACATCGCAGACTGTGGTTGGCCACAATCTAGACAGTAAATAGTACACTGGATCATGTGTATGGGCAATCTAACCAATGTCATACCAGGCTGAATTGTCAGAGTACCATTTTTTAAGACGGTGGTTGGCCAAAAAATGGTCATTTTGCCCAATTTTCATCTAATGTCTATAGCAATTTTGGTTTTCACTTGTGGTCATGCTCGCACTTTTGGAACCCCAACATTGGCCAAACATCATAGACTGTGGTTTTCCACCATCTAGATAACAAATAGTAGATTGGATCATGTGTATGGGCAATCTAACCAATGAAATGCCAGGTTAAACTGTCAGATTACCACTTTTTCAGACAGTGGTTGGCCAAAAATTAGTAATTTGCCCAGTTTTCATCTAACGGGTATAGCAGGTTTTAGCTGAGCCTCATGCTACATGACAGTAAAAGTTATGGCACAGTGTTTTACATTGGGCTCCAGACAAGCAGTAGGTTCAGATTTAAAGGAGAGATGTTATATTAAGAGTGATTTCAATTTTCGTTTTCACTTGTGGTCATGCCAACACTTTTGGAACCCCGAACATTGGCCAAACATCGTAGACTGTGGTTGACCATTATCTAGACAATAAATAGTACATTAGATTATGTATATGGGCAATCTAACCAATGACATGCCAGGCTGAATTGTCAGATTACCATGTTTTCCGACAGTAGTTGGCCAAAAATTGGTCATTTTGCCCAGTTTTCATCTAATGGGTATAGCAAGTTTTAGTTGAGCCTCATGCAACATGATAGTAAAAGTTATGGTACAACTCTATTACCACCAATGCCACCTCTGATTACACATCATTAGTAAAGCCAGTAGTGTATATCGCTAGAGATTATTATATTGGAGTCCTGAAATTGGGTCTGTAATGCAAAAGGAGTGAGGTTTTACGGCAATGTAGGGGAGGTCTGACTTTCGAGAACCTCCACCCCTTGTGAGTAAGTGCCTGAAACCCCATATTGTTCATTTCTACAACCACAGCCCAAAAACCGCTGTCTACGAAATATTTCCTGTTGAAATCTTTTTTTCTGCCATTGTAAATACTCTATCAATTGATTTGTAGGCAGCCTAAGAGTTTTGGGGTGGGATTTGTTACCTTAAAGTCAAAATAGTCTTCTAGTTTTGGTAAGAACGGGCAGATCCCTAAAGGAGAGGAACGTCAAGTGTGTTGTGACCACGAAACAATCTATGGATTTTTGGCCACCAGGAATTCTATTCAGTGTGACAATGTTGGTTGAACCATGAAGATTCCTCTTCATCGCCTGGCTAACGTTGTCAAGCTGAAAAAAAAATCATATTGGCTGTGGTAGAAAAGTAGGCCACTTTTAGTGGTCTTGTATTTATTGAGGGCTGATCGGGTCAGAAAGATCTTCATTGAGAAGGTCACAATTTGGATACTGGAAGTAAGTTTCGCCAGAATTTATGAACTATGTCTATCTTCTGAAGTCTCACCAAGCTGGAGTCCTTTGATGTGAAGATTTTTAGGGTTGTTCTGGCTTGATTCCTATAGATTATGACTAGTGGATTGGTTTCATACTACTAAATGATTTGGAGATCTGGTGGAGAAAGTATGCCAGGAAAGACCTCTAAAGACCAATATCTCTAAACCCAGGAAAACAGTATCACATTAAGGTTCCTTGGACCTACTTAAGGAAATAAATCCACTCTCCATCTGTACAAAAGCTCATAAATTTATGTACACAGAAGACAGATCATCATTAATAAAATCTAATAGGCTCTTCATGACAAAGCCTATAAGAGATTGGTTCAAAATTCACCTTCCAATGGGGTTGTCATCTTCTGCAGTAGGCCAATAATTGTGGTAGAGCTAAGGACCACCAGAGAATTCTTAAGTCTTGGGGTGGATGGTTCCAAATTCACCTTCTAATGGGGTTGTCATCTTCTGCAGTAGGCAAATAATTGTGGTAGAGCTATGGACCACCAAAGGATCCTTAAATCTTATGGTGGATGGTTCCAAATTCACCTTCCGATGGGGTTGTCATCTTCTGTAGTAGGTCAATAATTGTGTCAGAGCTAGGGACCACCAGAGGATCCTTAAGTCTTAAGGTGGAGGGTTCCAAATTCACCTTCCAATGGGGTTGTCATCTTCTGCAGTAGGCCAATAATTGTGGCAGAGCTAGGGACCACCAAAGGATCCTTACGTCTTAAGGTTGAGGGTTCCAAATTCACCTTCCGATGGGGTTGTCATCTTCTGCAGTAGGCCAATAATTCTGGTAGAGCTAGGGACTACCAGAGGATTCTTAAGTCTTAGCGTGGATGGCTCTAAATTCACCTTCTAATGGGGTTGTCATCTTCTGCAGTAGGCCACTAATTGTGGAAGAGCTAGGGACCACCGGAGGATCCTTAAGTCTTATGGTGGATGGTTCCAAACTCACCTTCCAATGGGGTTGTCATCTTCTTGCTGTAGGCCAATAATTATGGTAGAGCTAGGGACCACCAGAGGATTCTTAAGTCTTAGGGTGGATGGCCCTAAATTAACCTTCCAATGGGGTTGTCATCTTCTGCCGTAGGCCAATAAATGTGGCAGAGCTAGGGACCACCAGAGGATCCTTAAGTCTTATGGTGGACAAGTCAACCCTTGACTTGAGTTGTCTTGATCAAAATAACCAACTTCCCATTGAGGACAGTACAAGTATCACCAAGTTGGCACATCTGTTGTAAAGTTCCTTTTGACACTTGGCTGAATTCTATAATGGAGGACGTAGAGAACATTCTGCTAGTTTCTTAAATGATGACAGACATGATACCAAGAGATATTATGGCTTAACTGACAGCAGTATGGAAACATTTTTTACGGTCTTATGGTTCAGTAATTTTTACCCCTAATGAGTTCTAGAAAAAAAAGGGTTCTTTTGGCTGCAAGGAATGGAAAATGCTTAGTCTAGGAGAGGCGAAACCTCCTGTCTCGGGCTTAGAGAGACTTAAGAGAAAGCAAAATATGACAGACTTGCCCAATTTCACGCACGCTGGAGGGTCTGGAATTCTCAGCAATGGTATTATATCATAGAAGTCTTAAGCATTATAGAGACACGCCTAAACATATGGAGCCTTACTTCGAAAAATAAGCAGAACGCCATGATAACCAGATGGTTGGTGTAACCTATAGTCGCAGGACACTGGTGACCATCCATGATTCTCAGTTGACCAGTGTTGTTGTCCGTGATGATGCAGGAGGGTTTATCACTCTCAGAGGTGTATCTAGAATTTTTGGGCCCTAATTTAAAATAGGTTATGGGGCCCTCATGATGATGCCCATATATTGTTCTGGTCCCCTTATAGGGGGAAGTGGGACCTGTTTGACTTTCTTGAGTCTGTTTCATACAATACTTTGAAGATCCTTGGCCCTCAGAGTTAAGAAACGTAACAGGGCCCTCACCTTCCTACGGTGCCATGTGCACAGAGCTGGTACATAGAGTATCTAAGTCTTTATATTACAAAGCTATAGGCACTCTGTGTGTTGCTATATAGTGCCTGTATATGACTTTTTATTATGAAAATTTGAAAGAGGACATGCCAGGTCCACCGAAGCTCCCCAACTGCCACCATCAGTTACAACAATGGCCTTGATGTCCCACACAACTGTTTACGTACTGTAAAAAGACAACTTTAAAAGTGCAGCTCATCTGACGGAAGTCAGGACTAGTCCAGTAGGTTGTCATGTTGCCCAGACTGGAACACTATCAGTTCTTGTAATCATGCCCCATTGGATGTGATTGACATCCTTCCTTGTTGAACACTTCAGACCAGCACTGCGCATGCACGTCTTCTGCTTCAAGCATCCCTTTCTGAACACGTGCATTAAGGCCGACTGAAGTCTCCCCTTCTTTTTCTGTGCATGCCTAGAAGGTATCACTATATCACTAGTAATTCCTGGGCATGTGCAAATAATCGGGGAGAGTATACTTGGCTTCACAGTGCATGCTCACTTTAGGATGCTTATAGCAAATGACAGAGGAGAATCTATTTAGCTTCACAGCGCATGCTCACTATAGGATGCTTATAGAAAATGATGGAGGAGATTCTATTATACTTCACAGAACATGCTCACTATAGGATGCTTATAGCAAACGACCGAGGAGAGTCTATTTGGCTTCCCAGAGCATGCTCACTATAGGATGCTTAAAAGCAAATGACCGAGGAGATTATTTTAAGGTTCACAGAGCATGCTCACTATAGGATGCTTTTAGCAAATGACTGAGGAGAGTCTATTTGGCTTCACAGCGCATGCTCAATATAGGATGTGGATAGCAAACGACCGAGGATAGTCTATTTGGCTTCACAGAACATGCTCACTATAGGATGCTGATAGCAAACGACCGAGGAGAGTCTATTTAGCGTCACAGCATATGCTCACTATAGGATGTTGATAGCAAACGACCGGGGAGAGTCAATTTGGCTTCACAGAGCATGCTCACTATAGGATGCTGATAGCAAACGACCGAGGAGAGACTATTTGGCTTCACAGAGCATGCTCACTATAGGATGCTTACAGCAAACGACCGAGGAGAGTCTATTCGGCTTCACAGAGCATGCTCACTATAGGATGCTGGTAACAAACGGCCGAGGAGAGTCCATTTGGCTTCACAGAGCATGCTCACTATAGGATGCTTACAGCAAACGACCGGGGAGAGTCTATTTGACTTCCCAGAGCATGCTCACTATAGGATGCTTATAGCAAACGAGCGAGGAGAGTCTATTCGGCTTCACAGCACATACTCACTATAGGATGCTTACAGCAAACGATGTGCGCACACAAAGTGTGTGCTGAAATGATATTGACAGTAAGGAAGAATCTCAACGGAGTATGATTACAGGACGTGGCGAAGACCAGACTAGTCTAGGGCAAGTGACACCTCCTTTTGGACTAGTCCTGGCTAAATAGCATAAGAGGAGTTTCTTTTTTAAAGTTGTTTTTTCAAATAAAGAAGTATTTCTTGTGCCTTTAAGAAGCATAAAATGGAGCATACTACCACATGATCCAGCAAATTTTGTATGCAGACTTTAATAATAGTAGCACCGTACAGTCCCATGGACTTGTATGGGTGTTATATTATACTTCCACATAACTTGAAGCTTTCGTCCCTGATCTGGGCATGATCTATCTGGCACTTGCTAATTATCCTGGATCCTATATCACAAAGGCAAGTCAATAGGAAAAGTGCAAGTATGAAATTAGAAATCCAGAAACAACCCCATTCTGACACATGGAATGTATTTATCATAGACATTTCTCCAATAAATCTGTTGTGTGTGAACATATCCCTTGATACAATATTCCTTGTGCTCGGTGGTCCATGAAATGTTTTATACTTTCATGAAGCTGGCAGATATAATAATGGTGGACTAAAGCTCTAGACTAAACAAAAAAGGGATATGGAACGTAGATTCTCATTTAAAACTCAAGTATTCGTGTTATTGGCTGGGTATGAAGGGCTAGACTCACATTCCTTATTTCAATAGTCATAATAACCCTCCATGTAAATTGAATTCGGGACCGTGTTGTCCAGAGTCTATATGTGGCCTGTATCAAGTGCGGCTACCAACTACGAATTTGCCAGCAGGATACTAGCCGTAGACTGCCTTATTCATAAATGTAATGCTCGCGGCCGGTGTAGGGGCACCGAATGGGATTAGTGGACCCATTGGGCCACAGGGGGAACCAGGCTTACCCCTTATTGGGAGGTGCTTATCTAAGTGCCCACCGCGAGGTAGACGTCAGATACCCCTCCCAGGGCAGTGATCGGGAGGGACTGTGGCAGCTGACCTCCAGGACAAGTGACGGATTCAGGCGGGATGACTGGGGCAGGCTGGACAGGCGGGTATGGACAGTATAGTGGTCATGGCAGGGACAGATAAGAATGGGAAGGCAGATTCAGATATAGGTAACGGACATAAGGATAACAGGACCTGACAACTAGCTAGACAAACAGGACACTGAATAACTCAAGGTGATGCACAGGCACCTCCCTTAATGGTAGGGTGCCTTAAATACACAGGCCTCTTAGCCATAGGCTGAGAGGCATTTCCGGCAATTGGCGTGCCTTCCCTTGAAGAGGAGGACCGGTGTGTGCGTGAGCATCTTAGGTGCACTCCAGGGAACCCTCTGCGGCATGTACAAGGCAAATGAGGGGAGGAACGCAGGAGAGCACGAGGAAGGCCCCGAGGCAGCAGGGGAGAACAGGACCCAAGTCGGTGTCCCAGCAGGGACGCAGGCGCTACAATAGTTACCTACTAACTTGATGTTAGAAACTAATGGATGATTTCATCCAACCCCTGATCCTGCGCGTGATCGCCCCAATACTAACTGGAAGACTAGTGTTCACACTGCTCAGGTCCGTCGGCTACAGAATAACGATATGGACCAGCGTAGATACTCCTTCTGCTCAACTCTTGTCCTTGCAAATTCAAGACAGTTGTCATGTGTCATGTATGCTTCTTCATGGCTACTTAGAAAACTCCTCACAGGTTTACCAAACCATCAGAAAATGTAGGACGTGGATGAGAATTGGTATAACCCTTGAATGGTTGTGACGTCATACCGTGTTTCCCCTGAAAATAAGACCACCCTGAAAATAAGACCTAGCAGGAATTTTCAGCCTGAGGCTTATATCTAAAGTTAGCAATGTTTTAACTGACAGCCGTATCTTCTTATTTTCCCCACAAATATTAATTTCATGGATGGGCTCTCACATAAAGCTCTGCATTGCTGTCAGGTTCCTCACCGTTCCGCTCACAAACACACACACACACACACACACACACATCCGATCGCAGTATCACTTGGCTCTCTCTAACACACACACACACACACACACACATTGGGTCGCAGCATCACTGTTCTCACTAAATCTGCTCGAGTGATACTGCCTCTGGCCAGCAGGGGGAGAGACCGCTATGGAACGCAGGGGGACCTGGCAATGTTGCAGATGTCCAGGGTCTGTTTAGTGCGGTTCTCCCGGGGGGTTTCTATCTTTTTTTGGGGTAAATTTAGCAGAGTTTCCCCCAAAAATAATACCTACCTCAAAAATAAGCCCAAGTGCATTTTTCAGGGAAAAAAAAATATATAACATAAGACACTGTCTGATTTTTGGAAATACACAGTAGAAGCTTTCTTGTGAAATCACAGTCATTACCTAATGGAAACAGTTGTGATGTCACCGCTGATACTTCATAGTTGTGATGTCACCGCTGATACTTCATAGTTGTGATGTCACTGCGATACTTCATAGTTGTGATGTCACTGCTGATACCTCATACTTGTGATGTCACTGCTGATACTTCATAGTTGTGATGTCACTGCTGATACCTCATACTTGTGATGTCACTGCTGATACCTCATACTTGTGATGTCACTGCTGATACCCCATACTTGTGATGTCATAGTTGTTCACTGATATTGTTGTGATGTTACAGCTGTTACGTCATAGAAACAGATTTGTGATGTCACAGCAGTTTCCTTATGGAAGTATAGTTGTGATGTCATAGCCAGGTCTTTGGAGAAACATTGTTGTGATGTCATAGCTGGTTCGGCATAGAAACATAGTTATGATGTCATAGCTATTCTCTGATATTGTTGTGATCTCACTACTGTTACCTCATAGAAACACATTTGTGATGTCACAGCTGTTCAATAATATGGCTTCTACAAGATAAGAGCTGTGACATCTCAACAATGTCAGGGAACACCTTGTGACATTGCAACTGTTTCTATGAGGTGACAGCTGCGACATTACAGCAATGACAGGGAACAGTTATGATGTCACAACTAATTTTTCCTAGGAGGTAACAGCTGTGACATCATCACATAGTTGTGATGTCACTGAGCAGTTCCATATGGAAATATAGTTGTTATGATAATATAGGTGTGATGTCACTTCTGTTACCTCTTAGAAACACAATTGTGATGTCACAGCCATTCCCTGATAGAAATATAGTTGTGATGTCACTTTTGTTACCTCATAGAAACACAATTGTGATGTCACAGCCATTCCCTGATAGAAATATAGTTGTGATGTCACTTCTGTTACCTCATAGAAATACAATTGTGATGTCACAGCCATTCCCTGACAGAAATATAGTTGTGATGTCACTTCTGTTACCTCATAAAAACACAATTGTTATGTCACAGCCATTCCCTGACAGAAATATAGTTGTGATGTCACTGCTGTTACCTCATAGAAACACAATTGTGATGTCACAGCCATTCCCTGATAGAAATATAGTTGTGATGTCACTGCTGTTACCTCATAGAAACACAATTGTGATGTCACAGCCATTCCCTGACAGAAACATAGTTGTGATGTCACAGCCATTTCCTGATAGAAATATAGTTGTGATGTCACTGCTGTTACCTCATAGAAACACAATTGTGATGTCACAGCCATTCCCTGACAGAAACATAGTTGTGATGTCACTGCTGTTGCATGGAATAAAGTAGCCCAGATTTCATGGTAGCCTACTTGAATGAAGCTCTCCCATGATGTCACAGTAAGATCCCAGCGTTAAATACCCTTGTGATGATGTCATAGGAGTGCGAGTATCTATATATATATATATATACTAGAAGGTGGCCCGATTCTACGCATCGGGTATTCTAGAATTTACGTATTGTGTAGTTAATGTATGATTTTTGTTATATATATATATATATATATATATATATAGATGTTGTTGTGTGTAGTTACCAAGTGTTTGTGTAGGGCGCTGTACATGTTCTGGGTGTTGTCTGGGTGTGGCGGGGGGTGAGAGCGGTGTTGTTTGTGTGTTGCGTTGTTTGTGGAGCGCTGTGTGTCTGTAGCGTTGTGTGTGTGTGTTGTGCGGTTTGTGTGGGTGTGGGGTGTGTGTGTGTGTTTTGGGGGGAGGTATGTTTTGTGCAGTGTGTGTGTTGTGCGGTATGTGCGTATATTTGTGTGTGCCGCGGTGTTTGTGTGTTGGGTGTTGTGTGTGTGCGGCGTTGTCTGTGTGTGTGGGTGTCTGTGTAGGGCGGTGTTTGTGGTTCCCAGTGTGTGTGTGCGTGTGTGGCGGTGTGTGTGTGTGTGTTTTGGGGGGAGGTGTGCACCCGCCATCGTGCTCCATCCCCCATGCTGCGCACCCCCCATCGTGCTCCATCCCCCATGCTGCACACCCCCCATCGTGCTCCATCCCCCATGCTGCGCACCCCCCATCGTGCTCCATCCCCCGTGCTGCGCACCCCCATCGTGCTCCATCCCCCATGCTGCGCACCCCCCATCGTGCTCCATCCCCATGCTGCGCACTCCCCATTGTGCTCCATCCCCCATGCTGCGCACTCCCCATCGTGCTCAATCCCCATGCTGTGCATTCCCCATCGTGCTCCATCCCTCATGCTGCGCACTCCCAAACGTGCTCCATCCCCCATGCTGCGCACTCCCAAACATGCTCCATTCCCCATGCTGCGCACTCCCAAATGTGCTCCATCCCCCATACTTCGCACTCCCTATCGTGCTCCATCCCCCATGCTGCGCACCCCCCATCGTGCTCCATCCCCATGCTGCGCACTCCCCATCGTGCTCCATCCCCCATGCTGCGCACCTCCCATCGTGCTCCATCCCCCATGCTGCACACCCCCCATCGTGCTCCATCCCCCATGCTGCGCACCCCCCATCGTGCTCCATCCCCCGTGCTGCGCACCCCCCATCGTGCTCCATCCCCCATGCTGCGCACCCCCCATCGTGCTCCATCCCCATGCTGCGCACTCCCCATTGTGCTCCATCCCCCATGCTGCGCACTCCCCATCGTGCTCAATCCCCATGCTCTGCATTCCCCATCGTGCTCCATCCCCCATGCTGCGCACTCCCAAACGTGCTCCATCCCCCATGCTGCGCACTCCCAAACGTGCTCCATTCCCCATGCTGCGCACTCCCAAATGTGCTCCATCCCCCATGCTTCGCACTCCCTATCGTGCTCCATCCCCCATGCTGCGCACCCCCCATCGTGCTCCATCCCCATGCTGCGCACTCCCCATCGTGCTCCATCCCCCATGCTGCACACCCCCCATCGTGCTCCATCCCCCATGCTGCGCACTGCCCATCGTGCTCCATCCCCCATGCTGCGCACTCCCCATCGTGCTCCATCCCCCATGCTGCGCACCCCCCATCGTGCTCCATCCCCCATGCTGCGCACTCCCCATCGTGCTCCATCCCCCATGCTGCGCACTCCCCATCGTGCTCCATCCCCCATGCTGCGCACCACCCATCGTGCTCCATCCCCCATGCTGCGCACTCCCCATCGTGCTCCATCCCCCATGCTGTGCACCCCCCATCGTGCTCCATCCCCCATGCTGTGCACGCCCCATCGTGCTCCATCCCCCATGCTGCGCACTCCCCATCGTGCTCCATCCCCCATGCTGTGCACCCCCCATCGTGCTCCACAGTCACACATCAGACAGTATACACGCACACATCTGATCGCATACACTCACACCCCACTTCTGCCTGTGCCCTCCGGTGTGCGGTCCCAGCAGCTGTGCTGCACGCAGTGCTCCTCTGCCTTCTACCGACACACACACATCCGATCGCATACACGCACACATCCTATCACATACACGCACACATCCTATCGCATACATGCACACACTGACGATATCGCACATACGCGCTCACACACTCACAACATCCGGAGATACCACATGCTTCTGGCCATCTGATCCTCCGGCAGGACCTGGAAGGTCACTGCACGCACAGTATCGTGCAAGCGATATCACGGGATGTTGTGAGTGTGTGGATGCGATCTGATGTGTGTGTGAAGTGTGTGTGAGAGTGAGTGTGATCTGATGTGTGTGTGTGTCTGTTCTTATGTGTGTGCGTGTGTGTGTGTTCCGCCGCTGTAGGACCTTGATGCGCTCACCTGTGAGCCAGTGTACGCTAGTAACCATGCTACACAATATTACATGGTTACCAGCGTACCCCGCCCCCCGCTCGCACGGGAGCCCACACCAGCGTACGCCGGCAAGCCCAGCAATGCGAGGGTATGTGTCGGCTGGGTTGGCGGCGTACGCTGATGTGGGCTCCCGGGGGTACAGCACTCACGGCGGCGTACGCTGATGTGGGCTCCCGGGGGTACAGCACTCACCTGGGAGTCGGGGCTCCGTGTCGTTTCGAGGAATGCGTGCAGGGGGCGGGGCCAGAGCGAGTGTGCAATGCGTGAGGGGGCGGGGCGTGGCCGAGTTTCCAATGCGTGCAGGGGGCCGGGGCGAGAGGCCAATCCGTGTGGGGGGCGGAGCCTGGGCGAGCGGCCAATCCGTGCGGGGGGCGGAGCTGAGGCGAGGCGAACGGCAAATCCGTGCGGGGGGCGGAGGCGAGCAGCCAATGAGACGCTTGTCGCGGTAAGGACAGAATTTTGGAGCAAGACAGACAGACAGACAGACAGAATAAGGCAATTATAGATATATATATATACACATATATATATATACACACACACATATAGACAGGCGGTAGGTAGCTTTGTCATGTAATTGATATGAATGGAATCTCTGCCACTATGTTCGTACCATCGTAATGTAGATTTGCATCATATTGAACATGTCTAAACAAGATCAAAGGATTATACTATGACAGCAGTTAACAGTTTTGTATGTTTTTCTTTAACCGGAGGCTCCAGCTTTTTGGATCAGGATGATAACATCCAGGAAATACACAAATAAGCGGGTTCCATAATGAACCTTAATTCCAACAGAGGTAACCAATAGGGATGAGCGAACCCGAAATGTAAAGTTCTGGTGTACGGTACGAACCCTGGTGTCTGGAGCTCGAACTTAAACATGGACTGTGTCGGAGTCCAGAGGCTGTTCTTATGCTTCTGGACTCCACAGCCAATCAACCAGCTTTATTGCATGGGGAACATGCCTGTACACTGCTGTGAGTAAAATAATTTTTTAAAAATTACGCGGGGTTCTGCCTATTTTTGATAACCAGCCAAAGTAAAGCAGACAGCGGGGGGCTGGTATCAAGGTGGGAAAGTCCTTCGTTGTTTGGCCCTTCCCAGCCTTAAAATAGCAGCCCGCAGCTGTCCCAGAAGTGACACATCAATTAGATGCTTCAATTCTGGCGTCCCTCCTATTTTTGATAATCAACCAAGATAAAGTAGACATCTGAGCACTGGTATTATCAGGATGGGAAAGTCCTTAGTTGTTTGGCCCTTCCCAGCCTTAAAATAGCAGCTCGCAGCTGTCCTATAAGTAGCACATTACATAAGATGCTCCAATTCTGGCTCTTCGCCCAGCTCTTCCCAATTGCTCTGATGTGCTGGCAACAGGGGTAATATTTTTGGGGTTGATGTCAGCTGTGAAGTGACAGCTGACATCAAGCCCAGGGATTAGTAACGGAGAGGCATCTATCAGACACCCCCATTACTAACCTTGCAAGTGTAGAGCTAAAAAACACACCCTAGAAAAAATAGTTTATTTGAATAATCACTCATCCACAGTCCCTTGTTCACCAATTTATGAATTAAAAAGAAATCCTTATGATGTAATCCAATGGTGTAATGTCCCACAATGCCCATTGATTACCATGGAGCTTTGTTCTGAGAACAAAGCTCCATGGGAAATGATGGGCGTTGTAGCACATTAATTAATTGGATTACGTTGGAACTACGAGGATTTCTTTTGATCAATAAATTGGTGAACAAATAAGTGTGGGTGAGTTTTTATTCACTACTGAACTATGCTGAAACTTCGAGGAGTTTTTAAAATAAGTAAACTAGTGAATGAAGGAGTGTGGGGGAGTCTTTATTAAAGCAAAGTATTTTTTCCTGTGTGTGTGTGTTTTTTTTTAGCTTTACACTTACTGGGTTAGTAATGGGGGTGTCTGAAAGACCCTCTCCATTACTAATCCCTGGGCTTGATGTCAGCTGTGAAGTCACAGCTGACATCAACCCCAAAAGTATTACCCCTGTTGCCACCACACCAGGGCAATCTGGAAGAGCGAACCTGAACTTTCAAGGATCCGCTCTTGCCTAGTCACCAACTCTACAAACCAACAAAAGTCACCAAAAGAATGGAGTATAAAACTAAGGTGAAAAACTCAGGTGACAGTTTTAATTGTATATATTTGGGGCTAAAAATTATTTTAGTGAATTGGTTTCATTAAACATTTTGAACCCTTTGGCTTTGATGTGGTCTGTGATCATAAATCAGCTTAGAGGGACTCAGAAAAAGACAGATAAGAGAGTTACTACCTTCGTATCAGATTATCATAGTGAGCTCACTGACAGATTCTCAGTTACTTCATTTTTCAGCCAGCAATAGATAGGCTTGGTTCTTCACAATAGTTGATTGTTTATTGGCCAACTGCTGTTTTCAACCATATTGTCTTCTTTTACCACACATACTCCCACTTCACTTCTCCAATTTAGTAGGGATTGAGCATGCTGTGTCGCGACATGTCCAATCCTTCTTTTTCCCAATAGCTTAAATGAAGCCCATGAAATTTGGGACCTGCCAACATTAATCTAACGTGTAAGGCAGATATGTCCCGAATTTCCTAGGAATATCGACACATTTTAGAGAAATGTTGGCATATTTGCAATATTAAAGACAGAAATGGGGCAGGGTTTATGCAAATCCCTCCAACAAATAATATTTATGGGTGGGATTGGGGTGATCCCAAATGTGGCTATGGGGACAGACTAAAGCCTCCATAAAAAATGACAGATAACAAAATGAGTTCACTGACAGTTTCTCAGTAAACTCATTCTGCAGCAAACAATAGACAGTGTGATACAGGAGCTGATTTATGATCATGGGAAGAGTTCAGAACAAGACGGAGAAGTTACAAACTCTCCTCTAAGAGGGAGCTCACTGATTGATGCTCAGTTACCTCATTCTGCAACCAGGATTAGACTAAGGTTATTGAATGCCAAGGGTAATAAACTTTTTCGAACATCTGCTCTGAGATCCCTCCATACAACGTATGGGTTTTTTGCTCCAAGTATTAAACATCTTTTGGACATTTCAGTGGAGAAGTCGAAAGAAGTAGCTAATGGGAACATAATAAGATGATAAGAAGCGCAGTGGGAGACATGGCCTCCCTGCTGTCCGGGACAGCCCACTGCGATGAATGCTATTTCCTTCATTATTTCTTCTCGTTTCTACAAGACGTGAGAACTGGTGCCAAGAAGTTTGCTGGAATCTTCCTTGGAAATGATAATGACTGTGAAATGCTCGCACCTCCTGACGATGCTGAAGCTTCTTGTGACACGTTGGGATGTGTTAGCCATAAATACCAATATCACAACATCCAACCAATCTGGAACCTGACACTGAGCAGGACTTCACACCTCCTGCCTGAACAGGTTGTACAGGTGGGAAGTACTTCATATATGTGTGTAACATCACAAAATGTATAACATTTATCATAAAGTACATTACTTATCCTGTACTGAGTTATATCGGGTATTATACTCCAGAGCTGCACTCACTATTCTGCTGGTACACTCACTGTGCCCTAATGTCCTGTAGAAAAGACAAATAACCGACCTCACTTCCTTCAGAGACAAAGACCCACCTCGACTTTCTGTGGAGAGACAAAGACCCACCCTCACTTCCTGTAGAAACAAAAATCTGTCTTCATTTCATGTAGATAAAGACTTCCTATAAGGAGACAAAGACTTGTGTGACGCCCAGGACTAGCCAGGTAGTCACAGACATACCAACACACACACCCCCACCCTAGACAGTAACAACAGTCAATCAAAAATCCTTGTTGCCTCCCACCAGAGTCTGATGTCCACACCAGGTGGGGCGGAGCCAGGTGGTTGGCCCCACCGAGGAGTTCACAGGCCTGGAGGCGGGAAAAGTGTGAGTTGAGTCTTGGAGGTGAAAGCGAGAGGAGTGAACACTTGAGGTGTCTGGGTTGGAGCCCAGACACTGACAGCAAGGTTGGCAGACGGTGGTGGCCGTCTGCAGGAGTTGGTGGAACTCCGCAGAGCCGTAAGGACCGGGGTCGGGCGTCGGCCCGCCGGTACCGGACCGGGGAACGGAGTGAAGCTAAGCACACAGGAAGGGCCATCACACCCCGACCAGGCTTGGAGCCGCCATCAATAGTCAAATCCGAATGTGACAGGAACCCCAGGGGTTTCCCAATTACTAAGTCCCGATTGAAGGCAACCGTCCACCCAGAGAGGATACACAGCCACCGCCACAGGCTAGAGATCCAAGGGCCAGCGCCTGCGGGCAAAACGGGCTCCTACGGCACCTATACGCCGGGGAGCGGACTACCGGTGGGCAACCACAGGAGTCAAGAACATTCTCAAAGGTGCAGGGAAAGACAGCCACCATCAGCCGTCCAGGGAGAGCACAACAACAACACTGCAGCCGTCTGCGGGACCCGTCCATCCGGCCGTTTTGGTTTACCTATGACTCTGTCAGTGATTGTCTGAGTAAGTACACCAGTGCCGTCCGGCACCGCGCCACGCAGTCCCTGCACCCCAGCCATCCAGCCTCCCCGTTACACCATCGGGCCCCGGGATCACCAACCCCTGCCCACGGAGGGGACAACATCTCAGCTGCACCATACCATCTCTCCCGGGATCCCCGTTACCAGCAGCGGTGGTGCCATTATCACCATGACCCGTGGGTGGCGTCACGAACTCTCTCCCTAAACATACCATCCCCATTTCACTCACGGGTGAGGAGCGCTGCTCGAGTCCCCGGGTCCGGTCTACCGCTCGAGCCACCGAGCAGCAGCAGCAGAAAACCCGAGCGTGGCGAGCGCGTTCCCTCTGCCCGCGACACTTGCCTCCACTTCCTGTAGAAAGACAAAGACCTGCCCTCACTTCCTGTAGAGAGACAATGATCTGCTCTCACTTCCTGTAGAGAGACAAAGACCTGCCCTCACTTCCTGTAGAGAGACAAAGACTAGTGTTAAGTTCCTATAAAGTGACAAAAACCCTCCCCTACTTCCTGTAGAAACAAAGACCCTCCCCTACTTCCTGTAGAGCAACAAAGACCCACCCTCACTTTCTGTAAAGCAACAAAGACCCACCCTCACTTCCTGTAGAAACAAAGACCCGCCTCTACTTCCTGTAAAACGACAAAGACCCACCCTCACTTCCTGTAGAAACAAAGACCCTCCCCTACTTCCTGTAGAGCAACAAAGACCCACCCTCACTTTCTGTAAAGCAACAAAGACCCACCCTCACTTCCTGTAGAAACAAAGACCCGCCCCTACTTCCTGTAGAGCGACAAAGACCCACCCTCACTTCCTGTAGAAACAAAGACCCTCCCCTACTTCCTGTAGAGCAACAAAGACCCACCCTCACTTTCTGTAAAGCAACAAAGACCCACCCTCACTTCCTGTAGAAACAAAGACCCGCCCCTACTTCCTGTAGAGCGACAAAGACCCACCCTCACTTCCTGTAGAAACAAAGACCCACCCCTACTTCCTGTAGAGGGACAAAGACCCGCCCTCACTTACTGTAGAGTGACAAAGACCCACCCTCACTTACTGTAGAGCGACAAAGACCCACCCTCACTTACTGTAGAAACAAAGACCCGCCCCTACTTCCTGTACAAGGACAAAGACCCACCCTCACTTACTGTAGAGCAACAAAGACCCACCCTCACTTCCTGTAGAAACAAAGACCCGCCCCTACTTCCTGTAGAGGGACAAAGACCCACCCTCACTTACTGTAGAGAAACAAAGACCCGCCCCTACTTCCTGTAGAGACAAAGACCCACCAAACTTCCTGTATAGAGGCAAAGACCTGCCCCCACGTCCTGTAGAAATACAAAGACTTGTCCTCACTTTCTGTACAGAGACAAAGATCCACAGTCACTTCCTGTAGTGAGACAAAGATCTGGTTATCTCATGGATGGACATCCCTTGGCAACAATATCATAAAATCCTTATCAAATACAAGGCTGATAGTGATAATTTTGGATAGTGGCCTTCAACACCCAGGCAACCCAACTATTCTTCCCCGAGGAGGTCAGCCGAGCCTCTAGCACTACAGGCAGATGGGACCTTGGATCTCCAAAAAAATGACTTAGGTCTTCCTGCTGGGAGTTCCTGAACAATGCTTGGGGGAACATAAAGTCAGAGGTCCTATGTAGTGAAGGCCCTTAGTCAACTGATGCTTTTGCCTTCTCTAGAATCCAGCTCCTGGGCTGTTTACTGTTACAGCCTACTAAGGCTATACATATTAGATAGTTGTTGGTCGAACGATTCTTTGGCCGATCCTTTGGCCGGCAGACATCTCACCCGTCTCTGCCATACCCTGGAGAACTCATTCAGCCAAGATCTCCTGTGTTTTCTATGAGAAGGTTGTCAAACAACTCTGCCGGCAGTTTATCTCAGAGAGAAAGGTAGTCCGAAATTGGACATGACCAATCGACACCTTCCCCAATAATCAGTTGACCGCGTTGGACGAACCTATTGATATTCGGATTTCGGCCAACATTAACCTAATATTTATGGGGAAATGACAAATGGTGCGCGCTGAGAATATCAGTTTAGTTGTCATCTGTTGTTTGATGAGATGTGACTTATAGAAAGACCTGTCATGGGTGACAGACAGTCATGTGGTTTCTGGTAATAGAAGGTCACAGTGTTTGGCTGCGCAGAATGCTCCATGACTCTCTATTGTTCCTGCTGTCAGTACTCATTGCTGGGTTTTCATCTCTCCCCCTTTAGGACCCAGCAGAGCTCTCCTTCTATCCAGCTGCTGATTATCAGTATTCACAATGTGCTTAAATACTCTCATCTTCCTTGGACTGGTGCTGGTGATATTATTCACTTCATTCAGCTCTGGTTGCAAGCAGGTGGCTTGTACTCCTCTGTGGTATTATTGTTGAAACTCTGCTGAACTTCTACCTGAGTAATCTGTGTATAAGTAGTTCATGCATTTTCCCCCTGTTTGTCCTCCTTGTGTCCTCTATAGTTGTTTAATGAAGTTCATGAAGAGCTCAACCCATCAGTTCCATATTTAGGGTCCAGCACTAGAGATACCTAGGGTCAGGAATTCTGCTCGGAACATAGGTGTGGAACCTATCTAGGGTGGTGAGGGAGACCAGCAGCAGGTTTGGGTAGGGTCATCCCACCCATTCCCTACCTAGGGCCCAGTTCTACGGTCAGCCTAGGGTCAGGTATCCTGCTTGGCGCATAGGTGTGGAACCCATCTAGGGTGGTGAGGGAGCCCAGGGACCAGCAGTAGGTTTGGTCTGGGTCATCCCACCCATTCTCTACCTAGGACCCAGTTCTATGGACAGCCTAGGGTCAGGTATCCTGCTTGGCGCATAGGTGTGGAACCCATCCAGGGTGGTGAGGTACCCCAGAGACCAACAGTAGGTTTGGTCTGGGTCATCCCACCCATTCTCTACCTAGGGCCCAGTTCTAGGGTCAGCCTAGAGTCAGGTAACCTGCTTGGCGTATAGGTGAGGAACCTATCTAGGGTAGGTTTGGTCAGGGATCACCATCTCCCCCTTCTCTAGACACAGAGTTTCCCTTCCCTTTCGCCGTTCCCTTGGTACTTCCCCGTACCTAGCGTAAGAAGAACAAAGAATTTTTGCCAGACCTTTGAATTTGAAAGGTAGGCAAATGGGGCATTAAGGATGCAAAAAAAGTAAAAAATATGTTGACTTCTAAGTTTTACTGCTTATATGTCTTGAAGAGTGATTCATAAAGGTGGAGGGCCTTATGTAGTTGGAGCCCTTAGGCAAGTGCCCCTATTGCCCTCACTATCATCACGCCATGGGCTGTCTACAGCTTTCCTTGACACACCAGATACGGGTTAACTTTTTAACCTTCTCGCTCTTCCTGTGCACATCGCGCATACATTACACACAAAATCCAATGAACGAAATCCTAAGATTTATTATCTTTGGCACCGGTTGGATTGTAAGCAAAGCTATGCTAAAAGAAACAAAAAAATGAAGTAAAGAGAGAGAGAGTGAGCACAGCTGGAGAGCCAGGACCGTAATTGTGAGTGAAGGAAAAATGCTGCTCCAAGGGCTTTGTAAAATGCTTATGTAAAAACATCACTCTAGTGGAAAGAGGGGGGGTTTCAGAACTGGAGTGGGGCTTTGAATCTAAGCCCCCTGTGATATACTCACCTTCCAGATGCTTCACCTTTTACCAATGCCTTGCCTCAATGTTGTGACCATAACTTTTGACTGGCCAGAAGTCAGAAGTTATGTCACAAGCTCTCAATGCAACTCTATGAGAGCAAGAACGAGGCTCTCATAGACTTATATTGAGTTCTGACCAATGGAGCTGCTGGTGGGTCACAAATCCCTGGAGACCAACATTGGATAAAGATGAAGATGACGGAAGGTGAGGATGTAGCACCCTCAGGGCAAAGGGTTAACTTGTTACTCGTCACCGGGCCGGTGATGTCGGGTCAGGGGATGTCACGGATGGCCCTTGTGCCCGGTTTCGTGGCGCCGAGGTGTAATATAAAGGAGGGGGTGGTGATAATGGAGCTTTGATTTTGTGATGCCACCAGCGGTATGCCGCCAGGGAATTAGCTGCTGTTGCTGTCCTCCGGGGCGGATGGTAGTAACAGCAAAGATGGTTTCCCTCCCCACAGGTGGAACGGGCCCCGGGGAGGATGATGAGGGGAGTAGAAATGGCCGTTGGCGCCAAAGCGCAGGGTGACTGCGTCCGGAATGACAGGCGGACACAGTTTCTTGGGTTCCAGGTGTGTTACTCACAGTTATGCCGCTCACCCGGGAAGTACCGGTCCCATCGGTAAGTAACGGGAAGGACAATTGGGCCCCATCAAACCCGGATACTTTAGAGGTCAGTCCGGTGTGGTGGCCGATGGGTCCTTCCTCTCTACGCCGTGTAAGATGGATCCCCATGGCTTAAAGCTACTTGCACTTTGCTAGTGCAACATCTTACTCCAAGCTGGTATCATGGCTTCTTGGTATTAAGGATCCACCACCTTTCTATTTTCATCCATTTGGATTTATTCCTAATGGATTTCATTGACAGGAGCTAAATTCATTCAGCAGTATCAAGATGGTCCCTCCAAGCAGTGCCATATAACAAGATGGCCCTTAGGTCACAAAGAACTTTGCACCACTGTTCTAGGACTAGCTAGATCCTGTCTATAACAGATGTATTCTTACTCAAACTCTTGTGGTTGGACATCAAATCCACACAATTCGGAAGCATATCCATAGCCTTATTTTTTAGATTTTTTTCCTTTTGGCTCAGACATTTTGTAAACAGATCATAGGGTATCAAGCCAGGAAATTTCATACCCATGCGCCATGATGTGGTGCTCATCTTGGTACAAGTATTTACGCAGCTTCACAATTCTTCTTTTTCAAGTCTAAGGTTGTTCATTTTGGTTAATGTCTTTTTGGTCAATAGGTGGTCTAACTAGGTACGGGGGAAGTACGAAGCAAAAGGGAAGGTACAGGAAACCCTGTGTCTAGGGAAGGGGGAGATGGTGATCCCTGACCAAGCCTACTGCTGGTCCCTGGGGTCCCTCACCACCCTAGATAGGTTCCGCACCTATGCGCCGACCAGGATACCTGACCCTAGGTATCTGTTACGAGGGGGACCCGGGGAAGCGTGCCAAGATGGGAAATGGACAGCTTCCGCCGGTCAAGGTCCACTGTGCGGTGTAAGGGACCGCCGCTATGGTGGGTGAAGAGTGAGCGGGTTGCTGCTATCGATCGTCTGGAATGTCACAGACAATCTATGTACACCGATCTGCCCTAACCCGTGAGGGTTGTATGGCAGGGATCTCTCGGTGTACCTGTTGCACAGGGAAGCACAGAGGTGCCCACGCACGTGTGCCAGTGGAAGTCACGAGAATATGGCACGAGGGTAGCACAGAGGTGCCCACGCACGTGTGCTTTCAATAACCAGGTGAGTCCGGTGGAGGCTTGAGGAGCTCACCTGGGACAGGAACACGGCCTGTTGAAGGGGATACTGCCGGAGCAGCAAGGCAGGAACACGGCCTGCAAACGAGGTACTGCCTAAGCAGCAAGGGCAAAGCCCACAGAAGACAGTAATGCCTGAGCAGTGGCGTGGCAGCACGCTGCCAGACATCCAAACATAGAAGGACGGTCGCGCACCGCCATGATGGCAGGGGGAGCTTTTAAGGAGGTGTAGCTCCACCCAAGGGCGGGCGCGAGACGGGCGTGAGCCAATCAGGGTTCGTGACGTCCTGGCCCAGCCAGTCAGGATTCAGCACATCACCAGCTTCGTCATGGGGCCGTGTGATATCAGTGAGCGAATCAGAAGACGTCACGTGGAGCACATGCTCATCTTCCTGCCTCTGGGTCATAAAGGCGGGATCCTCGGTTTCACAATGTGCAGAGACATGGGAAGTCTTGCTGCTTCCCTGAGCATCTATTCTTTGCACACTGCGCAACCTCCCAGAGCCTCTGTGATGCTGAGCAGGAGAGCTCGTGGCAGGCAAGGGATGGGAGACCGCTCCATTCCTTGCAAGGGGAGAACCACTAGGTGTCACCCTTCTGCTGAATCTCTGAGGAGGCAACTCCTGCAGACTGCACAGTCTCCCAGACCTTTGGCGGTGCCGAGCAGGAGGGCTCGTGGCAGACAAGGAATGGGGGACCACCTCATTCCTTGCAACAAGAGAGCCACGACGTGTAACATTACCCCCCCGTCTAGGGCCCCCCCCCCCCGCCTGCGCTCGAAGGCTGCCACCAAACCCGGGGCGTGGACATGCTCCTCCAATTCCCAGGACCTATGCTCCGGGCCACGACCGACCCACTCCACGAGGAAGTACCTCTTGCCCTGTACAATTTTCGTTCTTACTAGCTTCGCTACTTCAGGGTCGTCGGACGAGAAGCCAACCTGGGACAGCAGAGACCCCGAGGTTTTAGGTCGTACGGGTTTCAGAAGAGATACATGAAAAGTATTAGAAATAGCCCAGCATGGAGGGAGCTGGAGTCGATATACCGCCGGGGTTACCCGCTCTATAACTGTAAACGGGCCCAGGTACCTAGGAGCGAACTCGGCTGTCTGTACCGGAAGGTAGATATGTTTAGAAGACAGCCACACTAGGTCCCCAGGTGCGAGAGATGGCGCAGAGTGAAGAAGACCCGCAGGTCTCTGCCTGAACGGTTTATTATACGCATACGACGTACAGACTTGCATATTCTCCTGTACATCCTGGGCTACCTCCGGCCCCCAATAATGCCTGACCGCAGGGTCTCTGGTCCTGTCGACCCTGAAGTGACCCCTGCCTTTGGAAGCACGATCCCATGACAGCACATCATTCCGTGGGTCAGAGGGAATGAGGGTCTTATCAGGTGGCACCTGGTCTAGGGAAACGGAAGTGACCCTCCTCACGCTGACTGGAGGTGGAACAAGACACTGTGTTTCTTCCGATGGTTTCGAACATCGGGTGTCTACATGTCCCCTCTGCCCACAGGTAAAGCAATCGACCGACGGCCGAGAACCTGTGGTAGAGGAGACCACTGTGGAGATTTCCATGGGCTCCACAGAATCGTCAATAGAGCTGGCTGGGAGACCGGTCTGGTGGGGAAGGGAAGTCAGAGGCTCTGTAGACCAGGAAGACGTGGGTGCCGAAGAGACCTCGAGCCTCCGCTCCGCGTGGCGGATGTCTATGCGAGAGGCAAGCCGAATCAAGGCCTCTAAGGTGGTCGGCACGTCACGCGTGGCCAGCGCGTCTTTGACGAACCCTGCCAGACCCTCCCAGAACACAGGGACCAGGACTTTATCTGGCCAGTCCAGCTCTGCGGCGAGTGTCCTGAATTGTACTGCAAAGTCCCCGACTGAAGTGGACCTTTGCCGAAGGCGTAGGAGCCGCAGCGCGGAGTCGTGGGTGACTTGAGGCCCGAGGAACACCTTTCTCATGGCCTCAAGATAAACTGGAAGGTGATTCACCACCCGATCTCCGCGCTCCCACAACGGCGTGGACCACTTTAGCGCTTTCCCTGTGAGCAGGGACTGGACGAAGGCTACCTTCGCCTTCTCAGTAGCATAATCAGTCGCGGACAACTCCAAGTAGGTGGTAACCTGGTTTATGAAACCACGGCACTCAGAGCTGTCCCCGCTGAAGCGCTCTGGGAGCGCAAGGCGAGGCGACCTTCCGCACAATTCCACCGCCTGAGTAGCCGCCTGGGTGGCGACTGTTGCTAGAGCAGCCTTATTGGGGGAAGACCGCTCCACTGCTGCCAATCGTGACTCCAACTGCTGCACATAACGCAGCAACTGCTGCTGCTCTTCCGCCATAGCCAGACCTTTGGCGCGACCGTAATGTTACGAGGGGGACCCGGGGAAGCGTGCCAAGATGGGAAATGGACAGCTTCCGCCGGTCAAGGTCCACTGTGCGGTGTAAGGGACCGCCGCTATGGTGGGTGAAGAGTGAGCGGGTTGCTGCTAGCGATCGTCTGGAATGTCACAGACAATCTATGTACACCGATCTGCCCTAACCCGTGAGGGTTGTATGGCAGGGATCTCACGGCTCGGTGTACCTGTTGCACGGGGAAGCACAGAGGTGCCCACGCACGTGTGCCAGTGGAAGTCACGAGAATATGGCACGAGGGTAGCACAGAGGTGACCACGCACGTGTGCTTTCAATAACCAGGTGAGTCCGGTGGAGGCTTGAGGAGCTCACCTGGGACAGGAACACGGCCTGTTGAAGGGGATACTGCCGGAGCAGCAAGGCAGGAACACGGCCTGCAAACGAGGTACTGCCTAAGAAGCAGGGGCAAAGCCCACAGAAGACAGTAATGCCTGAGCAGTGGCGTGGCAGCACGCTGCCAGAAATCCAAACATAGAAGGACGGTCGCGCACCGCCATGATGGCAGGGGGAGCTTTTAAGGAGGTGTAGCTCCATCCAAGGGCGGGCGCGAGACGGGCGTGAGCCAATCAGGGTTCGTGACGTCCTGGCCCAGCCAGTCAGGATTCAGCACATCACCAGCCTCGTCATGGGGCCGTGTGATATCAGTGAGCGAATCAGAAGACGTCACGTGGAGCACATGCTCATCTTCCTGCCTCTGGGTCATAAAGGCGGGATCCTCGGTTTCACAATGTGCAGAGACATGGGAAGTCTTGCTGCTTCCCTGAGCATCTATTCTTTGCACACTGCGCAACCTCCCAGAGCCTCTGTGATGCTGAGCAGGAGAGCTCGTGGCAGGCAAGGGATGGGAGACCGCTCCATTCCTTGCAAGGGGAGAACCACTAGGTGTCACCCTTCTGCTGAATCTCTGAGGAGGCAACTCCTGCAGACTGCACAGTCTCCCAGACCTTTGGCGGTGCCGAGCAGGAGGGCTCGTGGCAGACAAGGAATGGGGGACCACCTCATTCCTTGCAACAAGAGAGCCACGACGTGTAACAGGTATCCCTACTGCTGGTCCCTGGGGTTCCTCACCACCCTAGATAGGTTCCGCACCTATGCGCCGACCAGGATACCTCACCCTAGAACTTGGCCCTAGGTAGAGAATGGATGGTATGAGCGCTTATTCAACCCCACTAAACATTAAAGAAGACACAGGGAACACACACAGGGGGAAAGTACATGCACAACGTATCTCCAGATGATTTAGGGAGAAGTACAGCAAAGAACAACAATGTTTCTTCATATGAGTTCAAGCAGACTGCTTGCATTTAGAGCTTGTATAGGTATTAAGTCTATCACCAGCATAGATCCTGGGGGAAAGAGAGTATTTAAGGACACAAATGGAAGTACTGATAATTAATAGTTGAAAGGTGAGGAACTTCGCAGGGTCCTAAAGGGAAAGGGATTAATCCCAAGCAGAGAATGTCAGGGAGAAGTTTGTAAAGCCAAATGCTGTGACCTTCTACTGATGTACATCACAGGACTGTCTGTCAATCGTGACACACCCATGACAATAACTAACAGCTGGGACCCTCAAGGATCACCTCTCTTTGGTCAAGGATCCTGGCTTTAACTGATCTATTTTTCTGTAGTGCCTTCAGAGGTGAAAAAGTGAGCTACAGAAATCTTTGTAGTGCATGGACTTTCTGGTTCCTCCAAAGAATAGGGTTTTATGCTACTGGTCAATGGCAGATTTTAGTAGCTCACATGGGGTATGTTGCTATAGTGGGAGCAAAGGCCCTCGTGCCACATTGATAAATCGTGCATGGTAGGTAGGTGGTCCGTTACCAAATTTGCATTGAGGGTTTAGAATTTTCCCAACTTCTACATCCACCCTCAGAGAGGCTTCAAGCCTCCCTTCACGGAGGTAGAAATTTTCTTACCAATGCTTAGTCACTAAACAACAGCAGCTGCTTTACTACACAGTCAAACAAACATCATGACGTTATGGACGGTATGAGCCGTCCTTCTATATACAAAGCTGTGGAGGTATGGGAAACCAGGATTAGATCTCGTAAAGCCAGATAGCAGAAGGCATGCTTAAATCGAAAAGGAGTTGCCAAGAATCTAAGAGATTAAATAAAAATCAGTCTTCTGCATTTTGGGGCTTGGCTCACGAATTGAGAAAAACCACGTTGTGGGAAGCTTGTAATAAGCAAAACAGATATAAAACAGAAACCATATGTGGAGGGGTCTCATGGATAAACTTCAACAAGTTGCCCAAAACTGAACCAGTCAACAAAATCAAGATCCAGTAGATTGGGTTTAAGAACAACATGATGACTGGATTCATGATGTCTTTGAAGGTCGGTTCTCATCATTTGGTAGTTGAGGTTGACCATTGGTGACTGGTTTCACTTTTCCGGTGAAGAGTTGACCATGTGTCCAAGGTCAATATCCATTGGAGTCTTGGAGACAGGTATCCAAGCATGTAAAGCTGTTTTCATATCTCCCTTAGATTACTATGATCATTCACAATCTTTATTGACCTACGCTCTTTTGAGACTCAATATGAATTCTCACGACCCACCATCACTCGGTAGTTTACATGTTGGGTGCATGAAATAAGCATTCATTCTCATAGTTGGTCCCTCATCTACAGGTTTATCACACTTGTACCCTACCATTGACCATCGTTCTGTCAGATGTTTGTTGTACACCAAGTCAGTCTTCTTCAGATTTACAGATATGTTTGTTGTAAGTTAAAGGTTCTGTGTCCCACTGTCAAGGTATATGGCGTTTTAGTAAAAAAATATAGTGTGGAGGCCCCAAAACATTTTATAGAACAAACAGAAAAGAGAATAGTTTTGGAAAAACTGGTTACATGTGAAGGATAAAGAGTTACAAACGTCAGGCTAATCAAACAATAGTCAAAAACTACCATAACACGATCAAAGAGCAATATTATGAAGTATACAAAAAAAAAATCCACCTATGACTAAAAAATAAACTTATTAATCCCAGATATGAGAGCCAAGGTACATGGTCTAAAATTAGGTAATGGTGGACATCCCTAGATGGGGAATATCCTCAGACATTTGCCTTTGTATTCCATACTGGTAGTGGCCACCAACTGAGACTAAAACCAGGCATGGTGGAGATCCCTAGATGGGGAATGTCCTCGGACATTTGCATTTGTATTACATTCTGGTAGTGGCCACCAACTGAGGCTAAAACCAGGCATGGTGGAGATTTCTAGATGGGGAATGTCCTCGGACATTTGCCTTTGTATTCCATTCTGGTAGTAGACACAAACTGAGACTAAAATCAGGTCATGGTGGAGATCCCTAGATGGGGAACGTCCTCAGACATTTGCCTTTGTATTCCATACTGGTAGTGGCCACCAACTGAGACTAAAACCAGGCATGGTGGAGATCCCTAGATGGGGAATGTCCTCGGACATTTGCCTTGTATTCCATGCTGGTAGTGGCCACCAACTGAGGCTAAAACTAGGCATGGTGGAGATTTCTAGATGGGGAATGTCCTCGGATATTTGCCTTTGTATTCCATTCTGTAGTGGCCACAAACAGACTAAAACCGGGTCATGGTGGAGATCCCTAGATGGGGAACATCCTTGGACATTTACCTTTGTACTCCATACTGGTGGTGACCACCAACTGAGATTTGCTATGTACTCGTATTGTAAGGGCCAAGGGTAGAAAACTGTCTACAGATTCTGTAGTAAAGTAATGGTGACCTTTACTTTTTTTTTTTTACAGAATTTGCCCCATTTCTTAGTTTTTAGTATTTTTTGGAAAGACTAACAGTGTGGGACCAAATTTAGAACTTGGCGATGAGTAGACGGCTATGTTTACCTGTGTATCTATGGTCGCTTGTAACTAATTATTCTAAAATGACACAAGTTTTCTTAAATTACAGCTTATGATATGCGAGAAGCGAAGAATATCCTCGATGTGGTACCATTCCCTGGATATTTTGTGCCTGTAATTGTGAATTCGACTGCTGGTCATGGGCTATAATTTTGGAGCTATTTTTTGCTGGACTTTCCATTACAGAATGGTCATTTAAGGCAAGGGTCACACCACAGACTACAGACATGCTGTCCTCTTGTTTCAAAGAAGAAGCTATACTGTACGCATTCTTGAGGTCTCTAGTTAGCACATGGACGTATGTATAATAGTGGCAGACCCTTGGAGAAATGGGTCCGGGTTGGTCCTATCCCCTTTGTTATTGGGTTGTAAGAATCTGATTTCTTACCAAGGGAATCACAGATTTCTGCACTTTCACAGGTTAAAAATAATGTATAAAACTCCAAAAAAGTTCATTGTCTGTTGGTATATGTTGGGGTTTGCTAACCATGTGGTCAATCTAGAGACCTACAGTACCAATTTATGGACTTGAGAAATCAGATGGTTTGATGCAGGGGCAGAATGATTGCGGTCACAGTGATCGCAACTGCGATCAGGCCTGGGGGTGCAGGAGGCCCGCCAGCCCCAGCTTCAGTTGGATGTGTGTCCGAAGCTGCACATCTAGCAGAAATGCATCGTGGTGCAGAGACCCTTCGGGTTCCTGTACTGCGATACATTCTGCCAGCCAAACAGAAGCCGACATCTTTCATCTGTGTCCCAGTGACTGAGGGCAGCGCATGGCAATGATGTCATGTTGCAATAGCACAGACATTGATGAAAGCTGCTGGCCACTGTGCGCTGGCTACACAGGAAGATGCTGCGTGGCGTGGGAGCCAGGGATGGTGAGTACAATGTTGTTGTTTTTTGTATTAGCCACAATGGAGACATATTTACCTGGATGGGGACAGTAGATAACAGGAGGTTGACAGTGTATACCAGGAGAGGGACAGTAAATACCAGAAGGGGGACAGTATACACCAGGAGGGCCCCAGAAGGGGGATAGTATATACCAGAAGGGGGACAGTATATACTAGGAGAGGCCCAGGATAGGGACATATTTACCAGGATGGGGAGATTTTTACCAAGATGGGGTTATATATACACCAGGATGTGAGATAGAATGGGGAACATATATTCTATCCCAACAGGAAGACAGTTTTTAAGTCTGTGTTTCTCAAAGAATCCTTCAAACAAGTAATACATTCCCTTTCAAAGGGGACTTCTCACTGGATTTTTACGTTTAAATGGAGTACATCCTCCAATCTGTGCCACTCTGCTGATTGTGGAACAGTTTTTCTTTTTCTTCTGTGCGCTTCCGTTCCACAGTTATGCTCCTTGAAAATAAAGGTATAAATTCTCCCTTCAACCACCTGGGCATATGCCACAGAACATCTCTGTGGGCGTGGCCATGTTTGATTGGCCAGCGTCATAGAGGAGAAAAGGCAATCTCCCACAGAGATTTGCTTCTTTATTACCAGAGGGCATATCTTTGGAACGGAGAGGCACAGAAGAAAAAGAAAAACTGTTCCAGAATCAGTGGAGCAGTGCTAACTGAAGGATGTACTATGTTTAAATTTAAAAAAACATAATAATAGACCCTCTTTAATTATGTTTTGGGCACCAATAGTCTAAGAAAATTTATCCTATGTCTTCAGTTCCCAACATGTGCCTAACACGTGGCATACACAGTTACCTATACAGTTACACATACCACATAGAGGTAGACGGAGCTAAAGGAACATTTTTGGAGACCTAAAGACAACTTGATGACAACAATGAATTGCAAATTTTTGTTTGTCTTGTTTATTTTTTTTGTGTGGCTTATACAATTCTAAGACTATAAAAATTCTTGGAAGACTCACTATTTCCTCCTTCTGGAAGTTATGTAATTATGATGAAATAAGACTTCTCTGCTGGAAACATTTAATAAATTGAAAATGATTTTGGATCACGGGATGGTCTATGCTTCCAAAAGAGGCACGCGTGATGGCGGACGGAATCTTCATCAGAAGAGGTTTACATTCAGGGGTGCAGACGAGAGCGAACCATTATGACTTATGCCAGACCTGAAGGGCCTGGTGGTTTGATTGCTCATTCATCCCATTTCTATGACCTTTGAGCCAATTTCTCATACTCCTGTCTTTTATTAGTGTTGTTCCCCTGAAAGGCTGTGCTCACATGAGGTTTTTTAGGAGGTTTTTAAAGCAGAAACTGAGAGGAAACTTTCCAAATCCTTCTTGTCATGACTATAGCTGGATACTGACGGGGTTAAATCTGGTGGGAGGGGTCTGCTTGGTTGTGCCTCGTTCCGGGGCTCACACCGCTTTATCATGGTGTGGATTCCTCTGGAACGCCGCCAGTAATAGTTCCGACTCTGCAGCGTGCGCAACTGGTTCATATGAGTTAGCCCTGATTCATCCCGCTGCCCAGCTTTCCTCTCCCTTACCTCCATTGCCTTGTACTGTTTGTCCGCCCTGTCTACCTGACCCTGGTCCTGTTCCGTGTCTTGGTCTCTTCCCCTTCCTTGTACTTACTTGCTCTCCCGGCCTCTGACCTTGGTAACGTTTCCTGACCTCGGCTCTGCTTCCCCTGTTTGGCTTTTGATGTGACTTCTCGGCTACTGACCCTTTTGCTTCCACCTGTTTACGGCTTGCTCACTCCCTCTGTATTGACGTGACATCCCGGTTTAGACTTAGGCTTGCTGACTACTCTTTCTGGTGCTTGCGCCCTCCTCTGGGCTTTTGTCTAAGTGCACTTTGGAGTTCCATCTCCATTCAGCGTCTGCGCCCCTTAATGGAAACCTGACACTTCTCAAAAACTTGGAGTTACTGCTCCAAAAACTTATCAAAAGACTCAAAAAGAGTAGTCCTGTGACCCAACAGTATCATAGATTGGACCAACCGAGGTTAAGTACCACCTTTCCAAAGGCTTATTATAAGCTCACGGTCTGCCTTTATGGGAGCAAGCTAAGAAAAAGGAGGAAATCAGAGAGCCCAAGAGCTACAACCAGTCAGACATTACGTAAATTGACCAACAATTGTCTTCTATCTTTTTAGGTAATCACTGGAATAATGAAGAGCTTACTTCTCCTGTGCTCCTGGGTGATCCTCTGCCATGCACTACCATTTGAACAAAGAGGATTTTGGGACTTTTCAATGGATGATGGACTAACAATGATGAAGGACGAGGCAACTGAGGATGGGTCAGGTTTTACTATATCTCCTCCAGTTGATGGTCCTGGAGCTTTACCCACCGGCATGCCACCCATGGACTTATGTCCATTTGGATGCCAGTGCCACCTTCGTGTTGTGCAGTGCTCTGACCTTGGTGAGTTGGAAAACCTTAACATTTTCATTTGTTACTTCTCTTTAGGGTAAATCCACATGGGTTCGAATTGCTGTGCAATTTATTTGCAGATTTACTCAGGTAAAATTCCACAGTGGATAACATTCTAGGTCGAAAATCGTCTACGTATCCATCCCTACGTGATACAGATAGATATAAAGAAGAAATATAGTCACATAACTTGTCTATTCAGTATACAGTTCTAGACTTATCAAGATCTTAGTAGTGCCCAGTCATCACTAGTTACGAGAAACGAGCATCCGAGCATAGTAGTGCCCACTCATCACTAATTATGAGTACCGAGCACCCGAGCATGGTAATGCTCACTCATCACTAGTCGACACACTTTTACAATTTTGAACTACTTCCTGGCAGGCCTTAAGGGACAGACGAAAACATCTTTCAACGGATTCCTTCTATCACTTAAGACTTCTCCGCTAGTGCTGGGGGTCTGGAGGAAACAGTCAATGATTTATAGCACCGGAATGTCTATTATAGCTACAAGCTGAGAGATTGGAATTTTAAAATGCTCCGACTAGAAAAACTGAAAAAGAGATGACCTCTCATTTTTTCTCTCTTGTAGCCCCTTTGGCAATAAGCAAATTACCAGGGGAGACCAGAGGTCTACTGTCCACGGGATATCACTCATAGAATAGATGATAGGTGTCCGATTGATGGCTCAATGACTCCAGTGGTTCCACCGATTGCAAAAATTAGGTTCCATGTTCCCAGTTTGGATGGAACGATGGTTGTCCATGTTTGGTGCTGTTCTTCTCAAAGTCTATTTGAGTACAGCGCTAGATGTCGTAAAACTTGGATGGAGCGGTGACTGCTCAACTGTGACTCCATCTAGGTAGAAATGTCGCGGGCAAAGGAGGGGACGCCGCGCTCTCCCACTGCTCGGGTCCGGCTGCCGCTGCTGCGGCCTGCTGCTGCTCGGTGGCTCGAGCGATGGGCCGGATCCCGGGGACTCGAGCGGCGCTCCTCGCCCGTGAGTGAAAAGGGATTGGTTTTTTTGGGATTGTTTATTGTCCGTGACGCCACCCACGGTTGTGGTGATTATGTGGACACCACTGCTGCTCTGTATGGGGATCCCGGGAGCGATGACAGGGAGCAGCAAAGTTGTTGGTTCTCCCCTCCGTGGGTAGGGGGTAGTTGTCCCGGGGCCCAGTGATGAGGTGGGTGATGAGGGATGGCGGGGCCGGTGCAGGGCTTGATGGGGTGCAGGGACGCGGGGGCAGCGCTGTGCCTCACGGCACTGTGGTACTCACTCAGCCTGAGACGGGGACACAGTTCTCGGTAAAACACACGGCTGGAAAGACGGTTCCCACGGACGGCTGAGGTTGCTTTTCCCCAGTAGTTGACGGTGACGGTCCCTTTTCCTGCACCTAAGATGATGTTGGTAGCGATGGGTTCCCACCGGTAACCCGCTCCCCGGCTTGGATATGTGCCGGAGGAGCCCCTCTTTGCCCGCAGGCGCTGGCCCTGAGAAACTGGTGCCTTGGCGGTGGCGGTGTCTCTCTCTAACGGTTGGACTGTTGCCTTCAATCGGGACTTGGTTGTTGGGAGACCCAGAGGCCCCCTTCACTAACGGATTTGGCAAATTCACAGCGACTCCTAGCCTTGCCGGGATTCGAAAGGCCCCTGCCAATGGTGCTGACTGCTCTTCGTATACCGCTCCGGTACCGCCGGGCCACCACCCGTCCACGGTCCTTTCGGCAACCTCCAAGCAGCCTCTCCTGCAGACAGTCACCGCCGTCTGCTGACCTTGCTGTCTCAGTCCGGGGCACACACCCGGACCAGCTTCAGGCTTCCTCAACTGTAACTGTCTCTTCCACTTTACTCCTCTCTCTTGCTCCTCTACCACTTCACTTCAACTCCTAAACTCAACTGCCTGGTTTTCCCGCCTCCAGGGCTGTGAACTCCTCGGTGGGCGGAGCCAACCGCCTGGCCCACCCCCTGGTGTGAACATCAGCCCCTGGAGGAAGGCAACAAGGATTTTTGTGTAGCTTTGGTGTTCCTATCTGGGGTGTAGGGTGTGGTGGTGTTATGACCTGTGACCCCTGGCTTGCCCAGGGCGTCACAGAAACATGGCACCTCGATTCTCATGATTGGTGGGGTGCCAGTGATCTCATACTTATTACCTATTTTATGGACCCTTGTTCTTCTTAAACAGGGTATCAGCAGTCAGAAAGTGATAAGTCGAAATTTGGGGATATGGCATTAGGGCCCTGGAGCTTAAAGAAGTTCTCTCCTTTCATAAAATCTTTGTCCTCAGGCACACTTTTGAAACAAAACCCAAAAACTAATTTCTCACTCACCCCAAGTCCAACTCTAAGGTCTGGGGACTGTGGGGCCAATCCAGTTCCTCTACTTCATTGTCATTGAACCATTTCTTCCCCAATCTCGCCGTATGCTTCGGGTTGTTCTCCTGCTGGAACACTATGTCATCCTTTTCATCCCCATAGTACTGGAGTACATGAAGTAACTAGTCTTGTAGGATCCTCACATACAGCTCCATATTGAGACCACCATCCATCCTGGTCATGTATCCAACACCTTTGGCTATGATTTCCTCCCCCCCCATATCATCAGGTTTCCTCCACCGAACTTGACAGTTCCTTCAATTTCTTCATCCGTTAGCTTCTTTTTCCTTTGTTTCTTCCAGACCCATTTGCCCGCATCAGAGCCCTATATTGACTTTCATCTCATCGCTCCAAATCGCCCATTTCCAGTCTTCTATTCTCCACTTTTTGTACTTTTTTTTGCAAACTCGAGCCGTCGCTTCTTATGACCATATTGAAGTCAAAGCTCCTTCCCCTTTTTTCCAGCCACAAATCCAGACTTGTGTAACATGCGTCGCCCGGTGCTTGCATGGATGTCTGTGATCTCACTATTATGGAGCATACGAGCCACCTCCACTGCCGGGTGTCACCAGAACTGATAGACCTTGTGATGAGCGACTTGTTGACTCTGATATTTTGCCTGGACATTACCTCTCGGCTTTTGAATGGATGGACGGACTTAATTTGTTATTCTTCATTTGTCATGGCCGCACATGATGCAGTTTGACAATTTTCTTGGCCGCGAGACCTCTATCAATGAGGTGGATGACGTGGTTTCTGATCGTCTTCATGGCTCCTCCTCGATTTCACTTGGAAATCACCTAATAACACACTGCTCTATTAGGGAATGTGAGGACAGGTTGTAATTTGTAGTATGCAAGAAGAAAAAGATTTTTCAAACACCAGGAGCAAAACAGTAACAATGCAGTGACCTGACAAGAATCCACATAACTAATCATATGATAAATATCTGCAAATCAAATTTATGTATCAGATAGCCAAGATGATTGTCCATAAAGTGAAGGTCATCTCACGCTCAAAACTATAGAGAATGGTGAGATATGGAGCCTGAAAGTTAGAAGCTCAAAACATTGTTACCCTTTTGCTTGTCAATGTATACAGTATATATTTTCGCTTTGGATGTATCTGTGAACAGGCTGCTGACCTTAAATACTGGTGAAACTTCTTGCAATGGATAGATTGACTTTTCAAAACCCAATGATGTAATGGAGACTTATGCTTATCTGATTTCATTGACAAGAGGAAATGTTCGGCTGTGAAGGGGTCCCCCCGGGAATGCCATGCTGGCACTGACTGTGGAATGTCTATCTCCTCCTCAAAGTGTTTGTAGAATCAGTCTGAGATCAGGGGGCTTCCTCAGGACATGACTGATCACAGGGGAATTGTCAATGGATGGATCATCAAACATGTGCAGAGTTTTCTGCCAAAATACATAGGAGCTGTGGATTTTTTTCCTTTTTCAAATAGATGGATTCATTTTTTTTTTGTTGCGGAAAATGTCATAATACTTAATCTCCAGCTGTGAAACATTTATTTAGTATATATTCTGCACTTCTCTATGATGCCCAGAAGAGGCTCCAGAACCAACATCTTAATATTTTCATCAATATGACACCCAGGTGTGAGCCCCTTGGGTCCTATCCATACTCTTGTACAGTGGCGTGACTAGAGTTCAATGGGCCCTCGATGCAAAATTTGGACCTGACCCCCCTCCAGCTTTCCTATGTACTGCTATCCTTCTTTACCTCAGCATCCAGCTTTCCCATGACCTACTATACATCTTTCCCTCAGCACCCAGCTTTCCCATGACTTACTATACATCTTTCCATCAGCACCCGGCTTTTCCATGCTGTGCTATACATCTTTTCCTCGGTACCCAGCTTTCCCATGACCTGCTATACATCTTTCCCTCAGCACCCGGCTTTCCCATGCTCTGCTATACATTTTTCCTTCATCACCCAGCTTTCCTATGCTCTGCTATACATCTTTCTCTCAGCACCCAGCTTTCCCATGACCTGCTATACATCTTTCCCTCAGCACACAGCTTCCCCATGCTCTGCTATACATCTTTCCCTCAGCACCCGGCTTTCCCATGCTGAGCTATACATCTTTCCCTCAGCACCCAGCTTTCCCATGCTCTGCTATACATCTTTCCCTCAGCACATGGCTTCCCCATGCTCTGCTATACATCTTTCCCTCAGCACCCGGCTTTCCCATGCTGAGCTATACATCTTTCCCTCAGCACCCAGCTTTCCCATGCTCTGCTATACATATTTCCCTCAGCACATGGCTTTCTCATGCTCTGCTATACATCTTTCCCTCAGCACCCGGCTTTCCCATGCTCAGCTATACATCTTTCCCTCAGCACCCAGCTTTCCCATGCTCTGCTATACATCTGTCCCTCAGCACCCAGCTTTCCCATGCTCTGCTATACATCTTTCCCTCAGCACCAAGCTTCCCTATGCTCTGCTATACATCTTTCTTTCAGCACCCTGTTTTCCCGTGCTCTTCTGTACATCTTTCTCTCAGCACCCAGCTTTTCCATGTTCTGCTATATATCTTTTTCCTATGCTCTGCTATACATCTTTCCCTCATCACCCAGTTTTCCCATGCTTTGCTATACATCTTTCCCTCAGCACCCATCTTTTCCATGTTTTGCTATACATCTTTCCCTCAGCACCCATCTTTTCCATGTTTTGCTATACATCTTTCCCTCATCACCCAGCTTTCCCATGATATCAGAGTATCAGATCACACCTACTACATATTGACATATTGGTATAGGATCTTGGAGATGGTAATACCCTTTTAAGGCTGTTTCATTGTGCATTTTTCCCATTCACTGTAGAGTATCATGAAGCTCAAGTTGACCCATATTGACATGTGTAGGTTGATGTTTAAGAGCATTACAATGTTGATGGATCGAGATGGTCCTAGGCAGGTTCACCGGACCTCATACGAAGGGAATGTGGTCAAGTAGGCTGAACCCTTCCATTAGGACCTACAAAGTCTACCTCTTGGATACGTCTAATGATACATACTCCTTTGACCCGGTAGCTTAACACTAGAACTACTGAGGTAGTCATTTTGACTACTTTGCACCATGTATTTCTATATAGGTGTCACGAGTCCTGTAGTTCTAGTGTTAATATCGTGGTCAATTTAGAGTAGTATTGCCATATGATTTAGGATAAGAAGCCAAACCAGAAACTCCATTTACAGACACGTGTTTCAGGATGTTTTCTCCTCATCAGTGCAAAACAGGAAACAACTGGTTGGGCTGGGTGAGAGGCCTTGGACAGGGGGAATAAAGGGGTAAAGTTTCTCCTTGTGGCACTTGATTTCGAGTCCTCTAATGCTCTGAAGTGGCTTTTCCTATACTTATTATTCAGTAGACATTTGATCTGACCTATTGTGGCTCCATAGCTGATGCTTGATAACCCAAAAGGATACCAGTGATTGAAAAATAACCTTTATTAATGAAGCAAACAGATCCGATTTGTGAGCATTCTCTCCCACACGGAAATAAGTGGAAAGTGGAGAATGGAAATAATGTGTTTTAGATAAAGCAAGAATGTGTTGATCATGGAATGTTCCTCCCGTCCGAAATAAAAGATAAGTGGATGATGGAGAGAATTTATGCCCTAGAACAAAACTGACTAAAGAAAAGAGGGACACGATCGTTCTCATGATCACAAAAATGGTCATAATACACTGATTCATATCACCCTCACTTCCCGATGACCCCAGAGGTGGACCCAGACCACAGGGGGAATATATGGGTGATGAAGGACAACCTTTTTGAAGTTGAAGGTGTAGAATCTATGGGAAACTCACATGCTTCACCCTTAAAAGGGTATTCCTTTGTCAGAAATTTAAGACATATAGACAAGGTAAGCCATAAATGTCTGATAAGGACCCATGCCTATCTTACATATAATGCCCTGTCTTGGAAAGGTCAACCTCTTTGATGTTGAGGGTGTAGAATCTTTGGGACACTCCCATTCTTCACCCTTAAAAGGGTATTATTCGCTTGTCAAAAATTTAAGACATATCAACAAGCCATAAGCCATAAATGTGTGATAGAGGCCCATGCCTATCTTAGGCCACTTTCACACGCACGTGCCTCCGGTACGTGTTTGGCAGTTTTCTCACGTACCGAAGACACATACACACGTAGACCTATGTATTCATATGGTTTTGGACACACGTAAGTATTTGTGCATGGAACGTGTGTCCGTTCCGTACTTACATGTGTCCGTGTGTTTCTCACGCCGACATGTCCGTTTTCTCTCCAGCATCATGGGTGTCACATGGAACGCAAGCGTGTCACACGTAATTCAAGCGGACCACATGGATGTGTTCCGTGTGACACGCATCGGAGAGAAGTCATGTGTCTGTGAGAAAAAACAAAACAAAACTTTACCACCTTCTCCAGCCCTGCAGTCTCTGCCGCTGTTGTCACTTGCTGCCGACAGCCGCTCATTATGCTAAGTGAATATTCACTTCACTGCGGCCGGAAGCAGCAGCGGGGAGTCGGCAGGATCGAAGATCAGCACCATGGACAGCGACGCCAGGAACAGGTGAGCAGAAAGTTCCCGTTCTCCGTGTGTTATCACGGATAACACACGGAGAACACACGTGTGAAATACACAAGGCACACCTAGGACAATATGCACCGTTGGCACGTTCGTGAAAAACGTGCGTGATTTTTACGGACGTGTAAAAGAGGCCTAACATATAAGGCCCTGTCTTGACAAAGGTCAACCTCTTTGACGTTGAGTGTGTAGAATCTTTGGGACACTCCCATTCTTCACCCTTAAAAGGGTGTTCCCTTGTCAGAAATTTAAGATATATCAACAAGGTAAGCCATAAATGTCTGATAGGGACCTATGCCTATCTTACATATGAGACCCTGTATTGAGCCACCATAAATGGAGAGGCTGTTCCTATGGGAGTTCTGAAAATTTCCGCGCAAAAGGTTTTGGCCACATGAAATAGAGCCTTGTTCTCAAGATCCCAGACATAGGACCTACATCTAGGGGATATGTCATAAATGTCTGAAATGGGAATACCACTCTAACACCCTCATGGAGGTATGGGCTTTTCTCCTTAGATCTCCAGATGTTGGTCTCCTTGAGTAGTCATTGATTGACCATTTGAAAGTGCTTTGAGACATGATGGTGGCACAAATGAGCCAAAAGCCAATGGCAGGAAAGTAGTCAAAATCAGGAATAAGTATTAGGGAAGGACCAAGACGTTGTTAGAAGATGGAGAAGTCAATTTCAAGGTTTCCAGAAAGAAGTCTCCAAGTATGAACCTGAAGGAGAAAATCCGAGTACCAGGTATCAGAGAATATTATACACAAAAATACTGCAGTAATAAATCATGACCCAACGTGGTGATTTAATGGAACCATACTGGTAACCACTGTAGTGGAAAGCAGAGAGAAATTGGTGGAGGGCAGGAAGTTGGTTGACTCCTTTGCGAAAAGCTAAGAGCTACGGTATTCGCCAGCCTCTTAAGGCCTAATGGGCAAAATATGGAGTGGCCCAACATATTTTTCAGACCCAAATAAATAGGGAAGTCTTGAACTGGTTGACAGTCAAGGCCTTAAGGAAAGGAGTAAAATGTCTATGTCTGAAAAAGCCTTCTACGTATCTAGGCCTAGTGAGGTGCAAGGTCGGTAGGTAAAACCAGCAGCTGTCAAATGACTATGAGTAACGTGGGCTTCTTCCAAGACATCCGGACACCGTAAAGCAGAGTCCACCTTCAAGCAGACGCGTCTCAATGTCGGCTATTAGTTAAATTCCCATCGCGTTATATAAGCATTTCCAAATGTGCCCACCACTGGGGGTTATGTATCGCCTGCCCCATGATGAGGAGCAGGAGGGGGCACCCAAAGTGTGGAGTGAATGACTGCAGGACCATTACGTCAGAGGTGTGCTCTGATAAATTAGACATTTTCCAGACTCTCACTCTCCGGTTTGATTCCTGGGAATTAACCCCTTAATCCTTTAGGATATTCATTACATAACGCCATAAGTATGTGAAAGGCAATAGATGATGTACTAATCCGTCAAGTTGTGAAGGATAAGTTATACGTTCAGATCTGTGTTGTCCAAATTCTTGGAAAAAGTCAAATATAATAAAAAAAGAGTATCCGACACTAAAACTAATATGTACTAATCCAGGAAGAGAGGACGCCCCATGATAAAGATCAACACCGGCTCTCATTATGCTGCTTGGTTTTGCCACCTGGTGTTGGTTTCCTCTTTTTATGACCCATGGAATGATTCCTCACCCAGTTCCTTCGTAGATAAACTTGTGGGCTTTTGGAAGTGGTCATGCGGGAGATCTTATGGAATGATCTGCAAAGAATGCAGTTGAGATTTTTCCATAAATACAAACCTTTTTCGAGTTCAGCACTGCCTAAATACGAAGCATCCCGGCATCTGCATCTACTATTTTCAGTAAGGTCTCAAGGTGCTGTTGCCCAACTCGTTCAGGAGTTCTGGTGGTCTTTCATTTTTGTGGGAGAGGTGGCAAGTAGGGAGGAAGGATAATCCTACACAAGTTTTCACCAAATGGATGGGACCAACCAGGACTAACCCTAATCTTTTCAAGGACCCCAAAAGAACCATATGGTCTCAGGAACAACTTGAACCTCTAAGGCTCCAGATCTACAATGTGACATTTTAAACACTGATGTCTTCTATTATGGTAGAGTAGTCCCCCTCCAACATTAGGACCTTTAAGTGACTTCTAAATATGCACCCCCATAGCTATGTCCCTGTACATCCTTTATGTTAATATGGCTTGGTGTCACTTGCAAAACACATGCTAGTTCCAAGGTGCCACTGTATTATGGGGGGATCACTTGGTGAGGTGGATTTTTGAAGCAGCAGCTCAGGTAGGACCAGATGGACCAAAGGCGATGACACAGTTACTTTTCAGATGGCACATAAAACAGCGGGATGTCAGTGATCAACTCGTGATCAGGATTCACTAAGTCGTATGTCAGTGTGATTACACGGACAGAGGCCATGGCACGATAGGTTGGGCTTGCTTTGAGCCTAACATGGGTGTGGGAGTTGGCCTTAATAGGCCTTCTAATGATATTACTAGAGTTCATTAGGCAACTTGTAAAACCTGGTGTGAATGTGGCGCCCTGGACTAGCCAGGTCGTCACAGGTACTACAACATACACCCCCACCCTGAGACAGGCACATTAGCCAGACACAAAATCCTTGTTGCCTCCCTCCAAGCGCTGATGTCCACACCAGGTGGGGTGGAGCCAGGCGGTTGGCCCCACCCACTGAGGAGTTCAGTGTCCTGGAGGCGGGAGAAGGAAGTCAGTCAGTGCAGAGAACAGTTAGGGAAGTGGTAGGAGAGGAGCAAACTGACCGTGTCCGGGTGTGTGGCCCGGGCACCAAGAGCAAGGTTGGCAGACGGTGGTGGCCGTCTGCAGGAGAGGCAGATCAATGCGGAACCATAGGACCGGGGACGGGCGGTGGCCTGCCGGTACCGAACCGGGGAGCGAAGTGAAGTCAGCACACTCAGGCAGGGTCTACGGACAGCGACCAGGCTTGGAGTCGCCATTAGAGGTCAAATCCGTCAGTGACCGGAACCCCAGGGGGTTTCCTAACAGCCAAGACCCGATTGAAGGCAACCGTCCAACCAACAGAATGAAATACAGCTACCGCCACAGCTAGAGTTCCAAGGGCCAGAGCCTGCGGGCAAAAGGGCTCCTCCGGCACATACACACGCCGGGGAGCGGGTTACCGGTGGGAATCCATCGGGACTGAACATACACAAAGGTGCAGGGAAAGGCAGCCACCACTAACCGTCCAGGAGAAGCCACAGCAGCCGGCTGTGGGACCCGTCCATCCAGCCGTTTGGTTTACCAGAGACTTTGCGTACCTTTGTGGCTGAGTGAGTACTACCGTGCCGTCTGGCGTTGCGTTGCGCAGTCCAAGCGACCCTGCACCCATCCAACCCTGCCTCCCTGTCATCTCACCGGGCCCCGGGACCACCAACCCCTACCCACGGAGGGGGAAAACAACATCCCAGCTGCTCCCTGCCATCGCTCCCGGCATCCCCATCACCAGCAGCGGTGTTGCCCAACCTCACCACAACCCGTGGGTGGCGTCACGGACCAAATCCCCAAACCAAACTACCCCCTTTTACTCACGGGCGAGGAGCGCCGCTCGAGTCCCAGGATCCGGACCACCGCTCGAGCCACCGACCAGCCATCGCAGCAGCGCCGGACCCGAGCATTAGCGAGCGCAGCGCAGCGGCGTCCTTCCCCTCCCCGCGACAACTTGGTGTCACGAACAGGATCTTACTGTTCTGCCGGCTGGTAGAAGTGCGCCTTGTGCCCCGCCGGCGGTGTCTGGCCGAAAAAATTCAGAATCCGCCATCTTGGGCGCGAAGATTTTCCCGCTCGAGCGTCTTCTCGAGCAGTGGAGGCGCGAAAGCCGAAGCCCCACCCCTGAAAAGGAGGTGCCGAGAAAAGACCAAGAGGGGACGCGGATGGAGAGATGGCGGCGTCTTCGGGCTGGAGCGCGGGAGCGCCCGCCACCGGAGCGTCTAAGCTCTGGAGGGGCAGAGAAGGAGTAGCCTTTGAAGACTGCGGCCCGGGTGAGCTCCACGCCGAGACCGCTGCGTGGCTGGAACGGGAGCTGGGCCGGTTCTGCTTGAAGGTGAGGGCGCAGAGCTTGCAGCAGCTGCTGGATTGGAAGGCGGAGGTGCGCAGGATGGTCGCCGTGGTGTGGGCCGTGAGCAAGGGGCCGCGGCGGCCGTGCCGCATCGTGATCAGGCCACCCAAGTTCCTGAACCAGCCTTGATTGAGTGGGAGCCCGGGGCCGGTACTGTAGCAGGGGGTCCAGAGAGAGTGCAGCTGTTGGAAGAGGAGGTCCCGAGCATGCTGCCCCCGCCACCGTTTCCAACGGCGATCAGCGGTTCTGGACTGCACTGCTTATCGAAGGAGAACCCGATGTACCGTCCGGTCCCCGATTGGGCCGACCCCCCGCGGTGGTAGCCGCCCCCAAAGGCAGCGGTCCCTCCGTTGCACCGTTGTCCCCATTAGGACCATCAGTACCGTTACAAGTAAATGAATGATAAGACTGATCAAACCGAAGTTTAACCTGATTGACACCATGATTGACCCGGCCGTTGCCGGCAAGTTGTCCCCGCAGGGACCCTTTGTACCGTTGCATGAGGAACTCTTCATGGACATGCCTGAGAACTTGCAGGGCACCCACTAACTTGTGGGATTGTAAATATGTTGGGGCATGTTTCCGTTGCCGCCTCCAGAGAGGCTGATTTGGAGGATGGGCCTGGAGGAAAGAGATGGCCCAGGCCCGCCACTACCGCAACCGGTGCCAATCCTCCGAGGGTCAGGGGCCCCCCATGGACGTGGGGTCCCCTGAAGTGACAGCCGGGTGCGAGGCACCGTACCCGTTCCCGCTCTGGCAGCCTGGATCTGGACTGGGGTCAAGGGGTGCTGCCCACTTCTTAGGGGCAGCATCAGGGCTAGGTTGCTTGGGTGGGAGAGCGGAAGCCGTCCGCTGTTATTAAAAATGTAAATATATGTGTTTTTGCAACGTTCAAAATGACCTGAAGTATGCTTAATGTTTACCATTACATGTTATTTATTATTTTTACAGTTGAAAAGAAAAATAAAACCGGTGATGGACGGGCAGCCCGCGGACGGTCTGCATTTAACCAAGGGGGAATGTGGCGCCCTGGACTAGCCAGGTCGTCACAGGTACTACAACATACACCCCCACCCTGAGACAGGCACATCAGCCAGACACAAAATCCTTGTTGCCTCCCTCCAGGGGCTGATGTCCACACCAGGTGGGGTGGAGCCAGGCGGTTGGCCCCACCCACTGAGGAGTTCACAGTCCTGGAGGCGGGAGAAGGAAGTCAGTCAGTGCAGAGAACAGTTAGGGAAGTGGTAGGAGAGGAGCAAACTGACCGTGTCCGGGTGTGTGGCCCGGGCACCAAGAGCAAGGTTGGCAGACGGTGGTGGCCGTCTGCAGGAGAGGCAGATCAACGCGGAACCGTAGGACCGGGGACGGGGGGTGACCCGCCGGTACCGAACCGGGGAACGAAGTGAAGCCAGCACACTCAAGCAGGGCCTACGGACCCCGACCAGGCTTGGAGTCGCCATTAGAGGTCAAATCCGTCAGTGACCGGAACCCCAGGGGTTTCCTAACAGCCAAGACCCGATTGAAGGCAACCGTCCAACCAACACAAGGAAATACAGCTACCGCCACAGCTAGAGTTCCAAGGGCCAGAGCCTGCGGGCAAAAGGGCTCCTCCGGCACATACACACGTCGGGGAGCGGGTTACCGGTGGGAATCCATCGGGGCCGAACATACACAAAGGTGCAGGGAAAGGCAGCCACCACTAACCGTCCAGGAGAAGCCACAGCAGCCGGCTGCGGGACCCGTCCATCCAGCCGTTTGGTTTACCAGAGACTTTGCGTACCTTTGTGACTGAGTGAGTACTACCGTGCCGTCTGGCACCGCGCTGCGCAGTCCAAGCGACCCTGCACCCATCCACCCGTGCCTCCCTATCATCTCACCGGGCCCCGGGACCACCAACCCCTACCCACGGAGGGGGAAAACAACATCCCAGCTGCTCCCTGCCATCACTCCCGGGATCCCCGTCACCAGCAGCGGTGGTGCCCAACCTCACCACAACCCGTGGGTGGCGTCACGGACCAAATCCCCAAACCAAACTACCCCCTTTCACTCACGGACGAAGAGCGCCGCTCGAGTCCCCGGATCCGGCCCACCACTTGAGTTGGTTGACCCGAGCATTAGCGAGCGCAGCGGCGTCCTTCCCCGCCCGCGACATGAACCACAGCAAAGGATGCCATAGGTGAAGGGAGTAGGGCCCAGCCCTGTGTCACGGGTGTGTCACATGTGACAGACAGTCATGTGGTTTCTGGCCAAAGAAGGTCACAGCGTTTGGCTGCAGAGAATGCTCCCTGACTTTCCATTGTTCCTGTTGTCAGTATTCATTGGTATAGGTAGCTTTCCTGCTGGATTCTACTGCCTCCCTTTTCGACCCAGCAGGAGCTTGCCTTCCACCATGCTGTTGATCATCAGTATTCCCTTGGTGTTTAAATACCTCTTCCTTCCTTTGGACTGGTGCTGGTGATATTTTCCAGTTCCTTCAAGCCTTGGTTGCAAGCAGGTTGTACTCCTCTGTAGTATCGTTGCTGAAAACTCTGCTGAACTTCTACCTCAGTTATCTAATGATAAGTAGTTCATGCATTTTCTCCCTGTGTGTCCTCCTTGTGTCTTTTATAGTTGTTTAGTGGGGTTGACGAAGAGCTCTTCCCAGCCATTCCCTATTTAGGGCCCAGCACTAGGGATACATAGGGCCAGGTATATGGCTTAGTGCATAGATGAGGAACCAATCTAGGGTGGTGAGGGACCCCAGGACCAGCACTAGGGATACCTGGGGTCAGGTATATGGCTCAGTGCATAGATGAGGAACCTATCTAGGGTGGTGAGGGACCCCAGGGCCCAGCACTAGTGATACCTAGGGTCAGGTATCCTGCTCGGCGCATAAGTGGGGAACCTATCTAGGGTGGTGAGGGACCCCAAGACCAGCACTAGGGATACCTAGGGTCAGGTATCCTGCTCGGCGCATAGTTGTGGAACCTATCTAGGGTGGTGAGGGACCCCAGGACCAGCAGTAGGGCTACCTAGGGTCAGGTATCCTGCTCGGCGCATAAGTGGGGAACCTATCTAGAGTGGTGAGGGACTCCAGGACCAGCACTAGGGATACCTAGGGTCAAGAATCCTGCTCAGCGCATAGGTGCAGAACCTACCTAGGGTGGTGAGGGACCCCATGGCCCAGCACTAGGGATACATAGGATCAGGTATCTGGCTCGGAGCATAGCTGTGGAACCTATCTAGGGTGGTGAGGGACCTCAGGGACCAGTGGTAGGTTTGGTCAGGGGTCACCATCTTCCCCTTCCCTAGACACAGGGTTTCCCTTTCCCTTTGCTGTACTTCTCCGTGCCTAGCGTGACACCCTAGAGCTGAGACAGGTGTGTAAAAGGTGCCCATTAATTACTAAAGATACTTAGAATATGGCTATAAATACTGTAAATCACTAATAATTATCATTTTTGGTTCTTATTGTTCTGCTACTGTTTGTTCCAAAGACCAGTTGTGTCACTGACCCTTTCCTAATTTTTTGTACCTACATTATACATATAAAGAGACATCTCATATATTATTGTTTATTTCCCTAAAATTTCTATAGTTTAACCACTTATTATATTCAACAAATAGCTAATAAGTAAAGCTGCCCTTTTTGATGACAAAATATATACTGCATGTATATACAGACATATGTCATGAGCGTGTCCCACTCTCTGGGGAGACCTCTGGCGAGTCTGAGACCAGAAAGACACAACGCCACTTTGTTTGCAGGTTTACAACTTGTATTTGAGTGAAATATATTTTCTTTTTGTGCTGTAGGGGTTAAGGACTCTTTCCTATCTGGCTGTGCTTTGTAGCCTTAATCTCAGGTGCAGCTCTTTTGTGACCAACTCCCCTTCGCTATAAAAAGTCGCTTGTCTTACCATCTGATGCCAGTTATAGATTCTCATTCTATGGTGACTGTCGCGGGCGGAGGGGCCGCGCTCGCTACTCTCGGGTCCGTGGCTGCTGCTGCTGCTCGGTGGCTCGAGCGGTGGGCTGGACCCGGGAACTCGAGCAGCGCTCCTCGCCCATGAGTGAAAAAGGGGTGGTTTGTTTTGGGTGAGAGTTCGTGATGCCACCCACGGGTGGTGGTGATAATGGGCACCACCGCTGCCGGTGACGGGGATCCCGGGTGCGATGGCAGGGAGCAGCTAGGATGTTGGTTCCCCCTCTGTGGGTAGGGGTTGGTGATCCCGGGGCCCGGTGGTGGAACGGGGAGGCTGGATGGCTGGGGTGCAGGGTTGCAGGGGCAGTGCGGCGCGGTGCCGGATGGCACTGTGGTACTCACTCAGGCACAAATTCACAGAGTCTGTGGTAAACCAAACGGCTGGATGGACGGGTCCCACAGCCGGCTGCAGTGTCTTTGCTCTCCCCGGACAGGTTGATGGTGGCTGTCTTTCCCTGCACCTGTGTATGTATGTGTTGACTCTGATGGTTTCCCACCCGTAGTCCGCTCCCCGGCGTATAGGTACCGAAGGAGCCCGTTTTGCCCGCAGGCACTGGCCCTTGGGTCTCTAGCCTATGGCGGTGGCTGTGTATCCTCACGGTGTGGACTGTTGCCTTCTGTCGGGACTTGGGTGTTAGGAAACCCCTAGGGTTCCGGTCACTCTCGGATTTGACCGTTGTCGGCGGCTCCAAGCCTAGTCGGGGTCCAATGGCCCTGCCTGTTACGGGGGGACCGGCAGATTAGGACCAGGGGTATATATCCCAATCGCCAGTCGGGGCCCACTGTGCTCCAGATGGTAATGGAGCTGCTGGCACCCTGTGGGTTAGGCGGAGACTATAGAGCTGGATGGCTCAGATAACTCAAGGAACCGGTCACGTGTGTAGGGACACGTCAGACCGGACGACAACCCAGTTAGCGTTTCGGTGGAGCGGACGCTACTCCGACCACGTGTGTAACAACACGTCAGGCCGGATGGTAACCAGTTAGTGTTGACCGAGAAGACCGCTGCGACAGCGCCCTGTCGGCCACGCGTGTAAGACACGTCAGGCCGAGCGGTCCTCCGATTAGCGTTTCTGGCCACCACTCGACTGGCCACGTGTGTAAAGGACACGTCAGACCAGGTAGTCACACCAGTAGCATTTGACTGGGAAGCCGAGGAGGATAATAGGGTTCACACACCCAATCCAGGAACACCCTGTTAACTTCCAGGGGTTCTGGGGTGCGCTGTCCGTGCGCGTAGAGGGCACAACCGGACAGGTGGCGCAGCAGGTACACTGTCCGTGTGCGTAGAGGGCAGTCTCGGACAGGTGACGCAGCAGGTATTCTGTCCATGTGCGTAGGAGGCACAACTGAACAGGTGACGCAGCAGCCGCAACCCAGTTAACGCCACTGGACTGCTCTAGCACAACAGGATTGGTAGCAAGGAAGCACGGCGCCTGACCCTCATGTGCTGAGCCACGAATCTTGGCGTGACAGGCACCGTTCGCCTAGCCCTACCTACCGCTTCCAACAAGGCTTATGCCACCAAGAACTCTAAATGAAGACTGCGCCCCTCCATGTTGTCTCCAGCCCCTTTTATAACCTGGGTCCGCCCCAAACCCAGGGTGGAACCACCAAGGTCCAATAGCAGAGTGCCATGTCATCAGTGACGTCACATGCGACCTATCCGGAACCGCCACGTCATTGATGACCTCATGGCAGCCACGCCCCAAACACTTCACCAGTCATCGTTTGACGACCAATGGTGAGGTGCCAGATCATAGGGGCGGGCCTCTGCGAGCCAGTCCGGAGTTGCCACGTCATCAGGACACCTGACACCTTCTGCCCTATCAGGGCCTGCCACCTCACGGACATGCTCACTGAGGTCCTTACCGGACCAAGCCTCTGATGCACTAAGTGCCTGAGCATGCTTAGTAGCCTAAGCAACAGGCTCAGAAAGCAGACTATCAGTTTGAGCATGCTCAGTAGGCACATCCCAGAACTTAGACACAGCACGAAGTCCAAGTACCTGTGCAAAGAGGCTGTTAGGGTTAATTGTGGGAGCATGCTCAGTAGCCTGAACTGAGGACTTAGTCTCAGACATAACACAATCAGGCTGAGCATGCTCACTAGGCAAAACACCGTGTTTAGACTCTGGCTGGGGTAAATCGGCACACGCATGCGCACTAGCCGCCTCTCCACACTTAGACGTGGTGGAAGGAGCAGCCAACTGGACGACCCGAGGCACGGCCAAGAACGGCAGCCGGCGCCTGGGCGCAACAGGAACCGCAGCAGGCTGCTTGCGGCTATGGCAGCGCCGGTTCGTAACAGTACCCCCCCATCTAGCGGCCCTCCCACTCGAATGGTCTATAGTCGCCACAGATACCACTGAGCGACGGGCGGAAGATGGAGACATGCAGTGAGAGCTACAAGACTCGCTCCACCGCGTAATCACCCCAGACGACCAGTCGATATGTGGGGAATGCCGCTTCAACCAAGGAATACCCAGCAGAATATCATCTGCACCCTTAGGGAGAACCAGAAATGAAATGGTCTCCCTATGCCCAGATGACATGGCAAGGGTAATGGGCACTGTCCGCTGGTGAATTACCTTGGGCAACAAGGACCCATCCACCACACGGACTCTCACTGGCCTTGGCATTTGCACCAGCAGGATGGCATGCCGCCGGGCAAAAGAGGAGGAGATGAAACTATCCCCAGCACCTGTGTCCACACTTGCCCTTGTGGACCATGTTGACCCCTTAAAGGAAATGGACGCGGGAAACGTCACCCTAATGGATGACGCAGAGTCCAGTCTACCTCCAGCTATGGTCACCAATCGCGGTCGCTTACCCTGACGCTTTGGGCAACGGTTGGCATAATGACCATACTGCCCACAAGCGAAACAAGAAATGCCCTTGCGACTCGAAGACCTAGCAACACCAACCCTAGCGATCTCCATAGGAACAGAGATGTCCTCTAAGGGAGATGCAGTAGGAGAGACCACTACAGTGGCTGAACAACCCTCTGACCTGCGCTCCAGCTGACATTCGGAGGTCCGCAGGTCAATGCGGGTAGCCAGAGTCATGAGGCCCTCAAGGGTAGTTGGTACCTCACGCGACGCTAATGCGTCCTTCACGTGCGAGGCTAATCCCCTCCAGAACAGTGGAATGAGAGTCCTCTCTGACCACCCCAGTTCTGCAGCAAGTGTCCTGAAACTCACAGCATATTGACTTGAGGAGGTACGCCCCTGCTCCAAAGTCAGTAGCTGTAGGGCCGAGTCGTGAGTGACCTGAGGCCCCAGGAACACTTGTCGCAAGGACTCCAAAAACTCCTTAGAGTCTTGTACTACGGGGTCATTACTCTCCCACAATGGTGTAGCCCACTCCAGTGCTCTATCAGAGAGCAAGGAGATGATAAACCCCACCTTAGACCTCTCTGTAGGAAACCGTGCAGCCAACAGCTCTAGATGGACTGAGCACTGGTTCACGAATCCCCTACATGCCTTGCTGTTCCCCGTAAATTTGTTGGGCAGCGAGAGGTGAGGGAGGGTTGTAGTAGGCTTGGTGACGGACACCATTGCAGCCGCTTGAGCCACCACATCATCCATATCAGCAGCAAGAGCAGACTTCTCCAGAGACCTCACTCTGGCATCAAGCTGCAGTATGAACTGACGTAGCTGCTCCATCTCCGCCATGCCAGCCAGACCCGGGCGCAGTCTTACTTTTACGGGGGGACCGGCAGATTAGGACCAGGGGTATATATCCCAATCGCCAGTCGGGGCCCACCGTGCTCCAGATGGTAATGGAGCTGCTGGCACCCTGTGGGTTAGGCGGAGACTATAGAGCTGGATGGCTCTGAGATAACTCAAGGAACCGGTCACGTGTGTAGGGACACGTAAGACCGGACGACAACCCAGTTAGCATTTCAGTGGAGCGGACGCTACTCCGACCACGTGTGTAACAACACGTCAGGCCGGATGGTAACCAGTTAGCGTTGACCGAGAAGACCGCTGCGACAGCGCTCTGTCGGCCACACGTGTAAGACACGTCAGGCCGAGCGGTCCTCCGATTAGCGTTTCTGGCCACCACTCGACTGGCCACGTGTGTAAAGGACACGTCAGACCAGGTAGTCACACCAGTAGCATTTGACTGGGAAGCCGAGGAGGATAATAGGGTTCACACACCCAATCCAGGAACACCCTGTTAATTTCACAGGGGTTCTGGGGTGCGCTGTCCGTGCGCGTAGAGAGGGCACAACTGGACAGGTGGCGCAGCAGGTACACTGTCCGTGTGCGTAGAGGGCAGTCTCGGACAGGTGACGCAACAGGTATTCTGTCTGTGAGCGTAGGAGGCACAATTGAACAGGTGACGCAGCAGCTGCAGCCCAGTTAACGCCACTGGACTGCTCTAGCACAACAGGAATGGTAGCAAGGAAGCATGGCGCCTGACCCTCATGTGCTGAGCCACGAATCTTGGCGTGACAGGCACCGTTCGCCTAGCCCTACCTACCGCTTCCAACAAGGCTTATGCCACCAAGAACTCTAAATGAAGACTGCGCCCCTCCATGTTGTCTCCAGACCCTTTTATAACCTGGGTCCGCCCCAAACCCAGGGTGGAACCACCAAGGTCCAATAGCAGAGTGCCATGTCATCAGTGACGTCACATGCGACCTATCCGGAACCGCCACGTCATTGATGACCTCATGGCAGCCACGCCCCAAACACTTCACCAGTCATCGTTTGACGACCAATGGTGAGGTGCCAGATCATAGGGGCGGGCCTCTGCGAGCCAGTCCGGAGTTGCCACGTCATCAGGACACCTGACACCCTCTGCCCTATCAGGGCCTGCCACCTCACGGACATGCTCAGTGAGGTCCTTACCGGACCTAGCCTCTGATGCACTAAGTGCCTGAGCATGCTCAGTAGCCTGAGCAACAGGCTCAGAAAGCAGACTATCAGTTTGAGCATGCTCAGTAGGCACATCCCAGAACTTAGACACAGCACGAAGTCCAAGTACCTGTGCAAAGAGGCTGTTAGGGTTAATTGTGGGAGCATGCTCAGTAGCCTGAACTGAGGACTTAGTCTCAGACATAACACAATCAGGCTGAGCATGCTCACTAGGCAAAACACCGGGCTTAGACTCTGGCTGGGGTAAATCGGCGCACGCATGCGCACTAGCCGCCTCTCCACACTTAGACATGGTGGAAGGAGCAGCCAACTGGACGACTCGAGGCACGGCCAAGAACGGCAGCCGGCGCCTGGGCGCAACAGGAACCGCAGCAGGCTGCTTGCGGCTATGGCGGCGCCGGTTCGTAACACTGCCTTTGTGCTTAGCTTCACTTCGCTCCCCGGTTCGGTACCGGCGGGCCACCACCCGACCCCGGTCCTACGGTTCCGCAGAGATCCACTAACTCCTGCAGACGGCCACCACCGTCAGCCGACCTTGCTGACAGTGCCTGGGCTCCTACCCAGACGCTAGCAGTTTTTCACTCCACTTCCACTGAACTCCAAAACTAATCTGACTGCTTTTCCTGCATCCAGGCCTGTAAACTCCTTGGTGGGTGGGGCCAAATGCCTGGCTCCGCCACACCTGGTGTGGACATCAGACCCTGGAGGGAGGCAACAAGGGTTTTTGTTTGACTGGTGTGAACTATCCAGGGGAGGGGGTGTGTGTGTTATATTTGTGGCTACCTGGCTAGTCCAGGGCACCACACTGACCACTTTGGAAAGAGCCTGTCTCTGGAAGAAGCTGAGGAGTCGTGACTATTGCAGCTGTTGTGTTTAGCTGCATTGGAGGAGCTTGGAGTGGTTTCCTTTTAGTGTCTATTTTCCTTTTAGTGTCTATTTTCCCATGTCTGTCTCCCTTAACTTGTGTTGTATTATTGCAGTGGTGAGACTAGTGTTCTCATTGGCCGTCTCACTAGCCAGGGTGAGTTCACGGCAAGAGATGACCTAGGCATGTGACGGTGACGGGGGGAAAAGACCCGTACAGGGAAGTTAGAGAGCGCTAGGTACAGACTCAGGTGAGAGTCTAGGCACGTGACGGTGACACGGGGAAGGGCCTAGGCACATGACGTGACAGGGGGAAGGACCCGTATAGGGAAATTAGGGCGCGTAGAGTACAGACTTAGGTGAGCTAGTATTCTCAGCGGTGTTTTCAATAGCTAGGGTTAGTTAAGGGCAGGGAGGGCCTAGGCATGTGACGGTGACTGGCGGAAGGACATGTATAGGGATGTTAGGGAGCGCATGGTACAGACTCAGGTGAGGGCCTAGACACGTGACGGTGGCAGGGGGAAGGATCCGTGTAGGGAAGTTATGGAGAGCCAGGGCCTTCTGTCAATACATTACCATTGTTACCCTTGTGTTGTGCTGCACGCTGAGCATCTGTACGCTGTGACGGGACAACATATTTATCAGCCTGCTGGATATATGGATATCACTTTCTGTTCTCTACATTGAGGACATGCAATAATTTTGCAAGCACTAACAGATTTTCTTCCATGAAAAATTCATAGATGGACTTCAATATCAGAAAGGAGCTCCAAAATACCATTTCGTGAAAGTATGATACGATTTGTTTCCTTCAGCTTGGAAGGCGAGCCAAAAATACTAACCTGGCTTATGGAGAAATTCCTCTGAATTCCCTGTGGTTAATCTACCATCTGCAAACGGTATCCAGACTACGGACTGTTGTAAATTAATCCAGCTGTAGTCACAGGGGTTTACAATCAGGTCCAGGTCAGGAGCATTTGATTGCTCCCACATTGATACAATCAAACCAGGTCCTAGATCTCCGCACAACTATGCAAAATATTTGATACACCCATATGTGATGAAATTAGGAATGGACTATTGCCTCACATACTACTTTGTATCTATACCCCCCGTTCCAAATAAGACTGTCCAAAAATTATCAACTATCCAATTGACAAGTAATTCTTGTTATTGAAGGGAGTGTAGGAACCCCACCGATCACCAAAATGATTTCTCACCTTGTGTTGAATTATTGCAGCATTGAGACTAGTGTTCTCGCCAACCTTCTCACTATCCAGGGTAAGTTCAGGGCAAAACTTTTGATACACCCATATGTAATGAAATTAGGAATGGACTACTGCCCCACGCACTACTTTGTATCTATACCCCTATTCATGCAATGCCCAAATAAGACTGTCCAAAAATTATCAACTGTTCACTGGATTCTTGTTGGGGGAGTGTAGGAACCACACCCAACACCAGAATGATTTCTCACCTTACAACAACCGTGGTGGAGGAGGACTTTTCATTCATGCACAGAGCTCGGCATTCTTCATCGGTGCCACAGGTTTTGAATAGGAGGACCTGAGTGATATATGGCGGCACTTACAATCATTGGCATGATGTAGAGTCAGCATCTTCAAAGGAAGTTTTAGAAGTAGCAGCTCTTTTGTGACCACTCCCCTTTGCTATAAAAAGTCATGTGTCTTACCACCTGATGCCGGTTATAGATTCTCATTCTATGCTGATGACTTTGGTAGGAGCCTGTCTCTGGGAGAAGCTGAAGAGTTGTGACTATTGCAGCTGTGGTGTTGAGCTGCATTGGAGGAGCTTGGAGTGCTTCCTTTTTGTGTCTATTTTCCCTCCGTCTGTCTCTCTTACCTTGTGTTGAATTATTGCAGTATTGAGACTAGCATTCTCGCCAACCTTCTCACTATCCAGGGTGACGTTTGTCATGCTCATGAGATCACAGTAATATCTCCTGATTAGAGCTGAAAGAATAAATTCAAGTAGAATTGAAGTCTACTGTTAGGCCTTGGATTTGATCCAGGAGCCTCTCGTGCGGTGGTCTATTTCCCTTTCACTGAGCCACAGTAAGGTTCGGTTGCTGTCCTGGTTCTTAACACTTTGTCTCTGTGTGGACACTTTGTGTGTTCATTGCCTTTCTGCAAACAAGTGTTTCCATTTTTGGGCTCCACATTTTAAAAAGGACATTCAGAAGTTAGTCAGTTCAAAGGCGGCTAACTAGACTACTACAAGGAATGGAGGCCTCCCGTATGATGAGAGGTTGAAAAAGTTATATATGTTTAGCTTAGAAAAAAGACGTCTCAGAGGAGATCTCATTTATTTGTATAAATACATGTGTTACGGAGGGATTGGCAGATTAGGATAAGGTAGTGTATTCCCAATCGCCAGTCGGGGTCCACCGTGCTCCCAGATGGAAAAGGAGCTGCTGGCAACCCAAAGGTTAGGCAGAGAATACAGAGCTGATGACTCAGAGATAACCCAGGAGACCTGGGAACCGGTCACGTGTGTAGGGACACGTCAAGCCAGATGACAACCCAGTTAGTGTTTCAGTGGAGCGGGCGCTACTCTAACCACGTGTGTAGGGAACACGTCAGGCCAGATGGTAACTAGTTAGCGTTGACCGAGAAGACCGCTGCGACAGCGCCCTGTCGGCCACTTGTGTCAGACACATCAAGCCGAGCGGTCCTCCGATTAGCGTTTCTAGTCACCACTCGACTGGCCTCGTGTGTGAAGGACACACCAGAACAGGTAGTCACACCAGTAGCATTTGACTGGGAAGCCGAAAAGGGAAATAGGGTTCACACACCCAATCCAGGAACACCCTGTCAACTCCACAGGGGTTCTGGAATATGCTGCCCGTGCGCGTAGAGGGCACAACCAGACAGGTGGCGCAGCAGGTACGCTGTCCGTGTGCATAGAGGGCACTCTTGGACAGGTGACGCAGCAGGTACGCTGTCCGTGTAGGGTACTCTCGGACAGGTGACGCAGCAGGTACGCTGTCCGTGTGCGTAAAGGACACAACCGGACATATAACGTAGCAGGTATGCTGTCCGTGTGCGTAGGAGGCACAAATGGACAGGTGACACAGCAGCCGCAGTCCATTTAACGCCACTTGACTGCTATAGCACAACAAGAACGGCAGCAAGGAAGCATGGCGCCTGACCCTGATGTGCTAAGCCACGAATCTTGGTGTGACAGGCACCATTCGCCTAGTCCAACCTACCGCTTCCAACAAAGCTTATGCTTACATGAACTCTAAGTGAAGATTGCGCACATCCATGTTGTCTCCAGCCCCTTTTATAACCTGTGTCTGCCCCAAATCGAGGGTGGACCACAATGGCACCTCCAGGAGCCAATAGCAGAGTGCCATGTCATCAGTGACATCACCAGCGGCCTATCCGGTACCGCCACATCACTGATGACCTTATCGCAGCCACACTCCAAACACCTCACCAGTCATCGTCTGACGACCAATGGTGAGGTGCCGTGTCATAGGGGCGGGCCTCCACGAGCCAGTCCGGAGTGGCTACATCAGCAGGACACCTGATTCCCTCTGCCCTATCAGGGCCTGCCACCTCACGGACATGCCCAGTGAAGTCCTTCCCGGACCTAGCCTCTGATGCACTAAGTGTCTGAGCATGCTCAGTAGCCTGAACAACAGTCTCAGAAATCAGACTATCTGCCTGAGCATGCTCAGTAGGCACAACACAGAACTTAGACACGGCACGATGTGCAAGTACCTGTGCAAAGAGGCTTTTCGCACTAAGTGTAGGAGCATGCTCAGTAGCCTGAACCGAGGACGTAGCCTCAGGAATGGCACTATCAGGCTGAGCATGCTCACTAGGCGAAACACTGGACTTAGATGTGGAGGAAGAAGTAGCCAGCTGGACGACCTGAGGCACAGCCAAAAACGGCAGCCAGTACCTGGGCGCAACAGGAACCGCAGCAGGCTGCCTGCGGCTATGGCGGCGCCGATTCATAACAACATGTGTGGTCAATATAAAGGACTGGTGTGGAGACACGGGGCTCAGTGGGTGCTCTCGTCCACTAAAACCCGCCGCCTTTAGAAAGACAGCGTGGCTCAGGGCTCATCCCAACTGAACGCCGGCCTCCTTAACCGTGGGCGTAACACTACTCAGACAACACAGGGTGAGGGAACCACAATAATTAGACTTTATTGGATCCCCAAAGAATTAACGGCACATAACACATAACCAGCAAAACACACAAATGTAACAGGCAACAGAGTCTCACCCTTCCGCTGGCTCACCAGGGATTTAGAATGTCCATGCCTCACAGGTTCCAAGCTGTCTGAGGTCTGCAAAGTCTGTAACAGGTGACTGAACTGTCCCAACCTGAGTGTCCTCCTTAGGTAGTCCTGGTTTGATGTTAAAATCCTGGCAGCCGGAGTCGAAATCCCTAGGCTCTGGATATGGTTTCCAACCGGGACCGGAGTCCCTAGATTGAAGCCATAAGATATCCTGATCCTCTAGTCAGCTCCAAAGAGCTTAGACTGGATCCATCAGCATCCATCAACCTTCATCAACCCTGGTGGCTTAAAGAAGTCCCTTTTATAGCCATAACCTTCCCTTAGGATACACTTCGTCCTCATCGATTGGTTGGACAAGATTGCTTCTCCCATTGGATGAATTTCAAGCTGCATGGATAATGTTCATTTAAATGATGTGCATAGAAAGACCCAGCATATCTACATGGAGTCGGCAAGTCACCGACTAGACAATGGCTACTAAGGTAATTACATTATCAATACACAACTACAATACAATGGTTACTGGAAATGTCTGGAGAACAATACGTCTGGCTTTCAGTGGCCAACACAATTACATTGAGTCAACAAGAGTCTTGTAAAAACAATGAGGGACTTCTCCCCCGTCTATAGACAATCTATCGTGCTGTCTGGCTGGATTTTAAGAAACTTTAACCCATGAGAATCCATGTCGTCACATTCTCCCCCGTCTATAGACAATCTATCGTGCTGTCTGGCTGGATTTTAAGAAACTTTAACCCATGAGAGTCCATGTCGTCACAACTGGCACATGACTTATTTCTTCGAAAGACAGTACTAAGGACCAGGGGGCACTCACTGCGAGTGGAAGAAAAGTGATTTCGGCAGCTAAATAGGAAAGTGTTCTTTACAGTTAGAGCAGTCAGACTGTGGAATGCCGACCACAAGAGGTAGTAATGGCAGATACTATAACAGATTTTAAAAAAGGGCTGGATGATTTCCTCAGTACACAACATTGTTGGTTATAAATGACTTAGTGACCAAATGTAGAACTGGTGGAGGAAGGTTGAACTAGATGGACCTAGGTCTTTTTTCAACCTAAGTAACTATACTGCAATTTAATCTTTCCTATCACCCGGGGGGGTGTAACCTTTAAATGAAAGCATCCCCGGGCTTCCATTTCCCGCTCCTGCTTGTAAATACAGCCTGTTTGTCTTGGGTTTCTCCTGGCAGATTATTACTTTTGGTTGACCTTATTTTACTCTGCACCTTCCCCACAGATTCTTAAAGAGGTTTGTAGAACCATCGATGGCCACTTAGGAAGGAAGGGTCTGAGTGGTCATCTGAGTCATCCAGTTAGGGTCGTTTCAGTCTGCGCAGGGGCCTTTAAGGACTGCGCTGCTGGGACTTCTAGTCTGTACAAGACACCTGGTTCTTGTACAAACTAGAAGTCCCAGCTGTGCAGTTCTTAAAGGCCCCTGCACAGACTGAAACAGTTTAGGTATAGCAGTTTTAAGTAAGATCTCCTTTTTACGTTACTTTCCACTTATACGCGTCTGTGCGCATAACGCCTAGAGCCGACCCCTCATTTGTCAGTCCTTTTTTTGTCACTAATGTCCTTTATAACCGTAGTTGTAGTTTTACGTTATCTACCATGTGTGTACTTTAGTGCACATAACATCTACTCAAATCTTACAAAAATGAAGATTTTTATACAATTTGCTTCCGGGCAGATTTAGCAAAATGGCAGCCGCTGGCCACCATTTTTCTGAAATGTGAAAAACCATCAAAATGTTTCAAAAATAAAAAATCCTCACGCTCACCTCATTAGCCCCTTCATGTCACCTATCTGGTCCTCGTTGGTTCTTCAGATTGATAACACGCGTGCTGAAATCCCCAGACTTTTCATACTGGCCCAGGATTTTTGGCTATGATGAAGCCCGATAGGGTCCTGCGCATGCGCGCGCAAGGTCGTACTGTGGCTCTATGACACAAAGACCTTTCGCACACTTGCTCAGATTCCTCCTTGGTTTCATCAAAGTCAGAAGTCATAGCCTAGAGTGAGAGGCCTGTGGATTTCAGGGGATAGTCAGACATCTACTTACACCTCCGATGGTCATCCAGGACCAGCAAAATTGGTGAATTCAGCCAACATTCATCTAATGTGAATGTTAATCCTGAACCACTGTGTGAGAGGCCTGTGGATTTCAGGAGAAAGTTGGGAGGTCCACATACTTCTCTGCTGGTCATCTAGGACCGGCAAAATTGTCAAAGTCAACCAACATTCATCTAATGTAAATGTTAGTTCTAACCGAGTGTGAGAGGCCTGTGGATTTCAGGAGAAAGGTGAGGTCCACATACACCTCTGATGGTCATCCAGGACTGGCAAAATTGTCGAATTCAGACAACATTCTTCTAATGTGAATTGTAGTCCTGACCCAGTGTGAGACCTGTGTATTTCAGGGGACAGTCAGGAGGTCTACAAACAGCTACGATAGTCATCTGGGACCAGCAAAATTGGCGGGTTCACCCAACATTCATCTAATGTGAATGTTAGTCCTAAGCCAGTGTGAGAGGCCTGTGGATTTCAGGAGAAAGTTGGGAGGTCCACATACACCTCCGATGGTCATCCGGGACTGGCAAAATTGGCCAACTCAGCCAGCATTCATCTAATGTGAATGTTAGTCCTGGCCAATTGTGAGAGGCCTGTGGATTTCAGTAGAAGGTTCGGAGATCCACATACACCTCCGATGGTCATCCGGGACTGGCAAAATTGTCGAATTTAGCCAGCATTCATCTAATGTGAATGTTAGTCCTGGCTAATTGTGAGAGGCCTGTGGATTTCAGTAGAAGGTTCAGAGATCCACATACACCTCCAATGGTTATTGGGGACTGGCAATGTTGTCGAATTCAGCCAACATTCATCTAATGTGAATGTTTGTCCTAACCCAGTGTGAGAGGCCTGTGGATTTCAGTAGAAAGTTGGGAGGTCCACATACACCTCCGATGGTCATCTTGGACTGGCAGAATTGTTGAATTCAGCCAACATTAATCTAATGTGAATGGTGGACCTAATTAATATATTTACAAAGCCAAAGATGTTCTGAATTGTTGTAACAATTTTTTTTGTCTTCGTTTTAGGTCTGACCAGTGTGCCCAAAAATATTCCAAAGGATACCACTCTCCTGGATCTACAGAATAATAAAATTATGGAAATCAAAAAAGATGATTTCAAGGGACTTACTGGCCTTTATGTGAGCAATACTTTATATTACTATATCCTCCCTTGGTGTTTTCTCCAGTCCTCCGGGACCATCTTTAAGTCTTGAGTTAAGGATACATCATACTGAAGTCACTTTTTGGTCATTTTCTGATCTTTACGGGTTCTTCCACACTTGGCTTATTTTTTTTTATTGAGCCGCCATCGTTATGTTTTCGGGATGTCGTGGGTTGCGGGAAAAATATATTAAGTGATGACTTTTGTGAAACTTGCGACAAATTAATTTCTTGCTTTTCCTTTGTAAATCGTTCTTCTCACGATGCTGATGATAAATGGGCCCCATTGTTCTTTCCCCATTTGCTGCCTTTGATTGAAATGTGATCCGTGTGTAGGAGCAATGACATGAAAGGCACAAAGCGTAATGCTATAATGACACCTTGATTATGATCCTGTGAACGCTCAGTTTATACAAAAAAGGTATAAAAGGTTAAAACAATGGAATTCAGATATTACCAGATCCAGATCTTTAGTTATTCCAAATAAAGAGAGTGCCCATTCCTAAAGCTTAAATACCTTTAATGTAAAGTCATAGGTCCAATATCCATAGTATATGTTTAGTGGTCAGGGCTTTACTTTTCTAATGCAGAGCTTCAAAACTCCATTCAATGATAAAAGCGTGGCTAGAAGCAACCACCACTAAGGGGAGCTCTCACGCTTGTGGTATACTGTTCATACATTGATGCCCAAGGGCGCCATATAGTGGCTGCTGTTGGTAGCCATAATTTTTTATAAAGGGGTTGTTCCACATAAGGCATTTATTTCCTGTCCATAGGTGTTACGCGCGGAGTAGGAGAAGTCTGTATGTACCGTGTGACACACGCATTTATACTGACGAGCGTTTAACGCACTACAAAAACACCACAAACAAGGAGGGATACCAGGGACACTTTAACAATGGTGGGCCCTACAGTGAGGAAGAGGCATGAGGGGACACCTCCTGAATTCACCTCATCTGTTACCTGAGCTCATTATCATCCCTATAAAGCGTGTTTCAACCCGTCGCCAAGCCGAATACCTAATCCCCCACTAGCTCTGCAAACACCCTCTGGCTAGTGAGATGGCCGGCTGAAGATACTAGTCCCACCTCTGCACTAATAAATATGGAGGGAAAAATAAAGACAAACAGGGGAATAAACAGGAGGATACAAACGCAAAAATCCCCAGCTGAAGACACTAGTCCCACTACTGCACTAATAGATACGGAGGTAAAAGGAAAGACAAATAGGGGGATAAACAGAAGGATACAAACGCCAAAATCCAGAGCTGCAGACAGACTCCTGAACTCACCTTTAGCTGTTACCTGAGCTACCTAGCGTCCCTATACAGGGTGTTTCAACCTGTCGCCGAGTCAGATACCTAATCCCTCACTAGCCCTGCAAACATCCCCTGACTAGTGAGATGGCCGGCTCAAGACACTGGTCACACCGCTGCACTAATAAATATGGAGGGAAAAATAAAGACAAACAGGGGGATAAACAGGAGGATACAAACACCAAAATCCACAGCTGCAGACCGACTCCAAAGTAGACGTTGGATAGGCAAAGGACAATTCCTCAGCAGTTCTTTCCACCAGGATGGCCAGAATAGAATGAATTCTATCAACAGCAAGGACTGCTGGGAAAACTCCACTATTTAAACCCAAAGGGGAGTGGTTAAAAAGGTTGAGCAAAAAGATTTGCAGGACCAGCATCCACAGTTGTACTCAGTAGCAGCTGGACCTGGTGAGAGGTCATCTTTAATGTCTATGTGACTGATAGAAAAAAATGATCAATGTACAATGGTCTCTCCCTGTCAGTCCCATTTACCTTGAGTGGAATATCCACATGCTCATGATCAGTCGGGGGCCTACAGCGATCATACAAGCAGCAGGGTCTATTTGTTTCACTAAAGAATAACAAATGGTTGTAATTCAATAATACAAATGCATAGCCTCGCCTCCCAGGCCTCATTTAAGCCGTAATGGCTATACCAGTTATGCTACCATGTTTCCTGGAATATAAGACATTGTCTTATATTATTTTTTGCCCCCAAAAATGTATAGGGCTTATGTTTCGAGTAGTGCTTATTTCTGGGGAAACGCAGGTTGGAGATGAGTTTACACCTGAAAAAAAGGCAGAAATCTTTCAACTTACAAGACGCTGGACCTCTGCGTTGCTCCCAGGTCCTCCTGCGATCCACAACGCACGCTCCCAACAGGTCCTTGTGTGCTACACAGCGGTCCTCCCTTGCTTCCGGCTGGCACTCACACACACATCAGATCACAGGAACATCATATACGCACACAAACACACAAAAATCCGGTGGTACCATACTGCTTCTGGCCGGCAGTGAGGTGGAACTCAAGAACCTGTGCTGGAACGTATGGAGGACCTGTGGTGGAACGCATCGATGCAATCCACTGCAGGTCCTCATGTTCCACTGCCTCCCTGGTCTCCGGGGCAGTACAGTATCACTGCGTTCCACAACATCACTTTGCGGGCTCTGTCTTCTTTCTTTTGGGGGTGTCTGGTTTCTTTAATGAAGGGTCCTGCAGTATCTTTAACTTTTTTTAGCTGCATGGACACTTCATTATTGAACCGCAACTAGGGCTTATGTTCTAGGTAGGGCTTATATTTAAGCCTTCCTTCAAAAAAGTTGAAAATTCCTGCTGAGGTTTATTTTTGGGGTAGGGCTTGTGTTCAGGCAGCCCTATTTTCAGGGAAGGGCTTATTTTTTGGGAAACACGGTAGTTACTGGGCATTAATGTTTAGACGTTATTGGGTAACCAAAAAACAATTCTCCATCTCCTCTAAATTTGATATGGATTGGACTTCCTGACCCAATTTACAGATGGAAGAACAGCTCTGGGGCACATAATATAGCAACAGGAAAAAACATATGCCAATATGAATAAACTGTTGAGCTAGTTCACATAATAGTAATAGAGAATGTACAGAAGCAAAAATATTACAAATACTAGAGAGACGAACTTTCATTTCAGATGGTAAATCTATTTCCGTTTGATCCAGGCATTGGTTTTAGTAAACAACAAAATCTCCAAAGTCAATGAGAAGGCATTTGAACCACTTCAGAAGCTGCAAAAGTTGTACATCTCGAAAAACAGCCTAGAAGAGATTCCTAAGAGTTTGCCCAAGTCTCTGGTGGAACTACGCATTCATGAGAACAAGATCAAGAAGATCCCCAAGGACGTGTTCAATGGAAATAAGAATATGAATTGTATTGGTGAGTCCAAATGTATAGGAGACCCAAGTGTGTTGAGAATGGGGGTCTCCAAGGCCATGTCCTGATGAAGGAGATGGCCACCAGAGAATAAATTGAGAGGTAATCACTTCAGGCACGTGATTAGCAACCTCATAAGTCTTCCTTGTCTAGATGTGATGGCCAACAGTCAGGACTGGTGGGATGTGATGGCCAACAGTCATAACTGGTGGGATGTGATGGCCAACAGTCAGGACTGGTGGGATGTGATGGCGAACAGTCAGGACTGGTGGAATGTGATGGCCAAAAGTCAGGACAGGTGGAATGTGATGGCCAAAAGTCAGGACAGGTGGGATGTGATGGCCAACAATCAGGACTGGTGGGATGTGATGGCCAACAGTCAGGACTGGGGGGATGTGATGACCAACAGTCAAGACTGGTGGGGAGAAACCCTTGTTCTTGATGTAGGTGCAGGTTGGCAAAGTGGGTCTTGTACATTTATGGTGTACCTGTATTGACCTTGGAATACTCTTGCAATCCTGTGCCCTAAGGGTTCATCATGCAGTTGCATGTCTAGTTGTTGTTTAGATGTGATGGACAACAGTCAGGACTGGTGGGATGGCCAACAGTCAGGACTGGTGGGATGTGATGGCCAACAATCAGGACTGGTGGGATGTGATGGCCAATGGTCAGGACTGGTGGGATGTGATGGCAAACCGTCAGGACTGAAGAAATGTGATGGCCAACCGTCAGGACTGTTGGGATGTGATGGCCAACAGCCAGGACTGGTGGGGTGGAACCCTTGTTATTGATGTAGGTGCAGGTTGGCAAGGTGGGACTTGTACTAATTATACATTTATGGTGTACCTGTATTGACCGGAGAATACATTTGTAATCCTGTGCCCTAAGGGGCCATCATGAGGTTGCATCATTTTTGTTCTTTGCATGCAGAAAATGCTGCAAATGTACAAACTAAGCAGGCAAGATATTTCCCATAGACTATCTTCACCACTAATGGACATCAGAAGAGCCCCTAACCATCCGTAGTGATTGTGAACAGGGGCATAACCGGGGTTGCAATCGCACAAGAGCTCTGGCACTTAGGGGGGCCCAAAAGGTTCCTCTGAGAAGACCGATAACGATCAGTTATAGTTGGAGATTTTGGGGTCCACGAGCTTCAAAGAACTTTGTTGATTGTGAACTCTTTCTTTTCTTTAGAAATGGGAGGAAACCCACTTGAGAATGGAGGTATTGAATCTGGAGCATTTGATGGACTCAAACTCAACTATCTTCGGATCTCAGAAGCAAAATTAAGCGGAATTCCTAAAGGTAAATTGGAAACCTTCAGCAATGAACGATAGAAGCAAACCCCAAAAATCAGATACTACTTGTACTTGTCGATCTGTAACCACAGATGGAAATATCTCGAGAAGAGGGAGGAGAGCCAACAGCTTGTACCAATAAACTATCCATATCTCGTGTGTCATCATAGATCAGTCATATTGCAGACGAACACACGTTTAAAGGCTTTGGTGTTATTGATACAAGGTGCCAGGAACATTTATAGGCCGTATATGAGTTATCTAATAATGTTCTTATCCAGGGCTTTGCAAAAATGTAGACATCAGTTCTCCATCTGTGTCTGAGATGAGGATCCAAAGTAGGTTGGGTGTAGAGTTTTATTTCAGTCAATCCATGTCTCTCGGATTTCCATATAGAATTCTATGCTTAAAACATATGGTTCACAATCAGAAAATGTGTCTTCAATATTAATAAGCGTGTGTCAAGAGCAAAGGCGTATGTACAACATGCCATAGAGGAAGTCCACGTGGCTGTTGGTTAGAGAAGGTCCAAACCAGTGTGGCCACTAAGTTTGCTAAGGACTTACCCACTAATCTTCTCTCCTTCCGACTTATGTTTTCAAACAAGGGAACAATTTGGGATCATGGTAAGACTGGTAAGGTTACTCTGTCTACAGACTGCCTGGCCTAAGGTTACTCTGTCTACAGACTGCCTGGCCTAAGGTTACTCTGTCTACAGACTGCATAGTCCAAAGATTAGTAAATGTGTCCCTTGTTTCCATTTTATTTTTTTTTGGATGTTCTCATAACTTGAGATTTGCACCTACACTCATGTGTTAAATTTTTCAGGTCTACCAAGCAGTCTAAATGAGCTCCACCTTGACCATAACAAGATTCAGGCAATTGAGATGGGAGATCTGAGCCAGTATAATAACCTTTACAGGTAAGACAGTAGACTTGTCTTCCACATGACTAGCCCAAATGTCTCCCATTATGTTTGGTCTCCATTGGACACACTTTTCAACTCAGATATATCTTCTGATATGTCCTACACGCATGTAACAAGATATCAACAGTATGGTTAGGGAGCTTTGACTTTCAAACATGCTCCAATGAATGGTCTTTAGCAATCTGTAAAATGGCCATAGTCTTCATAGAGAACCAATCATTGGAAATCTTTGAGAAAATTTTCCCATATGGGCTCCATTGACTTGAGAAATGTTCTGTAAGAAACAAAGTAAAGATAGTAATATATAATCAAAGATGGGTTGAAATGTTCCACTGATCACCATTGTACCTTCTTTGAGCCCTTACCGATTCCCCAAAGTCATGGACTCTCACCACTCCATGCTACCAACTAGAAGTACACTGATGAATTGTCCCAATCTTAGTCCAACAGGTTCTGAAAAAGAAGGCCAGATTGAGAATGGACCTGATTCTACTTATAGGGGGACAAAATAGCTAATAAAGGAGTAACACCACCATCACCACCACCACCACCACACAAGTTTTCCCTGCCTCCTAACGTCTTCTAATACTATTTATGGTCCCAGACTTCGGCCATGGAGCAGTCCAGTGTAAGATCTGAAAGGTTCCTAGTCAGAAGAGTCTTCTTCCAAGCTAGGAAGTCCATTTTGACTCTTATGTTGAGATAGAAAGATTGGATGACAACCCCTAAAGGTCCCCAAACCTTAGAGAGACCGTCAACGCTCAATCCGTCTTCTCAAAAGAGCAAATACACAAAGATGTCTTCAGGAGTTGACATAACTAGAATAAAAAAAATATTCACCACCTTGGCATTGTTTTTCCAATCTGATAACTGTCTCCATTTATGTGAAATTCTAGACTAGGACTGGGATACAATAACATCAGAGCAGTAGAAAATGGCAGCCTCGCCTCACTGCCCACTCTCAGAGAACTTCATCTGGACAACAACAAGCTCTCAAAGGTTCCTCCAGGACTTCCCGACATGAAATTTCTCCAGGTGAGGATAAAACCACCTAACAATGGTCTTTTAATAGAAAAGGGTCCTAGAAAAACTGTGGTCTTGGTGAACGTGAGAGGTTGGGTCCGAGTAGAAGAAACTTCTTTATGATGCCTGATAAAATAAAGAAAGAGCTCATCTTGATGATATCTCATCCGTACATGCACCTATAGGGGGTGACAAATCATACCACATGATTCTCAGCTCTCATTTTGAGACACCCATGGGATCTCTTATCTTTAGGTCCTTCAAGCTTTTTGGTCTTGGTGGACGTGAGAGGTTGGGCCCAAGTAGAAAAAACTTCTTTATGACACCCCATAAAATAAAGAAAGAGCTCATCTTGATGACATCTCATCCGTACATGCACCTATCATAGGGGTATCATATCAAAGGTTGACAAATCATACCACATGATTCTCAGCTCTTATTTTGAGACACCCATGGGATCTTTATCTTTAGATCCTTCAAACTCTTTGGTCTTGTGGATGTGAGAGGTTGGGCCCTAGTAGAAGAAATTTTTTTATGATGTCCCATTAAATAAAAAAAGGCTCATCTTGATGACATCTTATCCATACATACACCTATAGTGGTTGATAAATCATAACACATGATTCTCAGCTCTCATTTTGAGACACCCATGGGATCTCTTATCTTTAGATCCTTCAAACTCTTTGGTCTTTGTGGACGTGAGAGGTTGGACCTGAGTAGAAGAAACTTCTTAATGCTGCCCCATAAAATAAAGAAAAAGCTGATCTTGATGACATCTCATCCGTACATGCACTTATATTGTTTGAGAAGTCATAATACATGATCCTCAGCTCTTATTTTGATACACCCATGGGATCTCTTATTTCTAGATGAGTCATCAACTTGATAATTTTAGGGTGATAAAAAAGGGTCATGGGAATTTTGGTTAAGACTGTGGGGTTAGGAAAAGGTCCTTGTGCAAAGTCTTCATCATGGCCACCATCCTTCCACCAAATGTATAGAGAAGACTTATTTATTGGAAACAAACAGGACATATCGTCTTCTCCCAGATTCAGAGGCAAACCTTGAGGACCCATGGTAAAATCCCTAAGCAGAATTAAAGCCCCCCAACAATGGTCCTTTTAAAAAAAAAGGGTCCTTCAAACTCTTTGGTCTTTTTGGTCCTCACTTACCATGTGCCATTAATTCCTATGAATCCCATAAGACCAGTTGGTAGAGAATGATTCCCCCAATACATGGAGATGAGATAGTGTTGGACATACGTGACAACTAGCTGATGTATGACTTTTCGTGGAGGCTTGGGGCCACCTTGATTCACGGAAACTGGGCTCACAGTATAAAACCTGACACATTGAAATGAAGCTGAACTTTTCCTCCGTTTTGGTGTCAGGCATGCAGCGGCCATTTATTGATTTCCCATGAAGCCGCAGATTGCAGACAACATCTATTACAGCTCGAGTCTTAACACCAGGCTTTGCAATTAACGAAAGGTCAAAGTTGTGAGCTGTGCGTTGTCGGGACCACAGGGGAGGCTGTAGTGTCGGGAAGCAGGAGGATCCGTTAAGGTAAAAGCTTTGAAATTGCAGCTAAGGGGAAGGCGATTACTGAAATAACTGCACCGGGTAAAAACCAATGTAGTTTAGTCATTAACTGGTACACAGCATACGCAGCATTTGTCACACTATTATATACATGGCGGTAATATATGAAGAAGGAAAAAATTAAACCTTTCGAAAATGCCAAAGGATTTATTGAGTCACCAAATTAGGCTGGCGACACAATGCATTCGAGCTCTACGTGTTTCCGAAAAGTTCTTGCCATTTACGTGAAATATATTCATAGTGCTGGTAACCTGAAATCCGCATAATATTTTTTAAAAAACTGTGTAGGAAAAGACAGCAGATTGCTAGCGGTGAAACACAAAAATGTGGAAGCAATGCAAAATCTCCAGCTACCCTTTTTCTTTAGCGCCATGTGGTCTAATTGGCCACATGGAAGAAAGATTGGTTGTCCAAGTTATAACCTATGCTTTATTGAGAGATACAGGTTCTCACTGCTCTTTAAAAGAGAACGTCTGGTCAATCTGGGCCAAGCAATCTTCTCTAGAGGGTTTGCTTTAATGATAATGATGGCTTTGGTTGGGTGCCGTCAGGTGGAGAACATTGTGTGATGGCCTTCACTAGCAAGGACATGGTGAGTCCTTCAGATCTAGCGTTGTTGTTTGGATGTAGATATTAAATTGAAAATAGTAGTGTTGGACCCTTTTTCTTCAGCACCATGTGGTCTAATTGGCCATATGGATGAAGGGTTGTCCAAGTTATAACTTATTTTAACTTATTATTATAACTTAAGGTCTCACCGCTCATTAAAAGAGAATGTCTAGGCAATCTTCTCCAGAGAGTCTACTTCCATGATCGTGATGGCTCTGGTTGGGTCCTGTCAGGTGGAGAACATTGTGTGATGGCCTTCACTAGAAAGGATATAGTGGGTCCTTCAGATCTAGTGTTGTTCTTTGGCGTTAGATGTTATTTTAGCTTTTTGAAAAAATAGTACAGCGTGTGGGACCCTTTTTCTTTAGCGCCATGTGGTCTAATTGGCCACATGGAAGAGGGGTTGTCCAAGTTATAACCTATTCTTTATTGAGAGATGCAGGTTCTCACTGCTCATTAAAAGAGAACGACTGGTCAATCTGGGCAAATCAATCTTCTCTAGAGGATCTGCATCCATGGTAATGATGACTTTGGGTGGGTCCTGTGAGGTGGAGAACATTGTGTGATGGCCTTCATTAGAATGGACATTGTGGATCCTTCAGATTTAGTCATGTTCTTTGAAGTTAGATGTTATTTTAACTTTTTGCAAAAATCGTACAGTGTCGGACCCTATTTCTTTAGCGCCATGTGGTCTAATTAGCCACATGGAAGAAGGGTTGTCCAAGTTATAACCTATTCTTTATTGAGAGATGCAGATTCTCACCGCTCATTAAAAAAGAACGTCTAGACAATCTGGGCCAGGCAATCTTCTCTAGAGGTTCTGCATCCATGATAATGATGGCTTTGGGTGGGTCTCGTCAGGTGGAGAACAATATGTGATGACCTTCACTAGAAAGGACATGATGGGTCCTTCACATCTAGTGTTGTTTTTTGGAGCTAGATGTTGTTTTGGCTCTTTCAAAAAATAGTACAGTGTCGGACCCTTTTTCTTTAGCTCTTCAAATCTAGCGTCGTTTTTGGAGCTAGATACTATTTTGGCTTTTTCAAAATAGTACAGAGTTTCAGACCCTTTTCTTTAGCACCATGTGGTCTAATTGGCCACATGGAAGAAGGGTTGTCCAAAATATAACCTATTCTTTATTGAGCGATGCAGGTTCTCATCGTTCATTAAAAGAAAACGTCTAGTCAATTTGGGCCAGGCAATCTTCTTTTGAAAATAGTACAGAGTGTCGGACCCTTTATCTTTAGTGCCAGTGGTCTAATTGGTCACAGGTGAATCCTGCTGTGAGCAGGGGATTGGACCAGATGACCCTGAAGGTCCCTTCTAACTCTACCATTCTATGAGTCCATGATATGAAAGAGAGGTTGTCCAAGTTATAATCTATAAAAAGGCCATCCAATATCATAGAGTTGGTCAATCACCATAATTTTGTCTTCTGTCTCCAACAGGTTGTCTACTTGCACTCAAACAACATTACCCAAGTTGGCGTCAATGACTTCTGCCCCGTAGGATTCGGAGTGAAACGCGCCTACTACAACGGCATCAGCCTCTTCAACAACCCAGTACCCTACTGGGAGGTGCAGCCGGCCACTTTCCGCTGCGTCACTGACCGCTTGGCCATCCAGTTTGGAAATTACAGAAAGTAGAAAAACAGAAGAAGGATTTTATCAAAGGATCAATAGAAAGCGAAAACGAAAGAGAGACATGGCAAAAACAGAAGAGTAGAACTAAAATAAAATAAAAAAGTGTAACAAATAAACCCAGTGATACTCAATAAGAGGGTGTGTAAGGCAGTCATTAAATCCCACGCTTTAGGTATCCTTCCTGTCCTGCCCGAATTCTGGCACAGCCGTATAAAAAACCAGAATGGATTTTCAGGTAGGCAGCAGCTGCACTAAACTTGTATAGCCACAATTCTGTATCCCCTTAATGGAAAGCTTTGTAGCCAGCCTGCAGTTTCCTGGTTTTGTAGCCAGCCTGCAGCTTCATGGCTTTATAGCCAGCCTGCAGCTTCCTGACTTTGTAGCCAGCCTGCAGTTTCCCGGCTCTGTAGCCAGCCTGCAGTTTCCCGGTTGTGTAGCCAACCTGCAGTTTCCCGGCTCTGTAGCCAGCCTGCAGTTTCCCGGCTCTGTAGCCAGCCTGCAGTTTCCCGGCTGTATAGCCAGCCTGCAGTTTCCCAGCTCTGTAGCCAGCCTGCAGTTTCCCGGCTCTGTAACAAGCCTGCAGTTTCCCGGCTCTGTAGCCAGCCTGCAGTTTCCCGGCTCTGTAGCCAGCCTGCAGTTTCCCGGCTCTGTAGCCAGCCTGCAGTTTCCCGGCTCTGTAGCCAGCCTGCAGTTTCCTGGCTCTGTAGCCAGCCTGCAGTTTCCTGGCTCTATAGCCAGCCTGCAGTTTCCCGGCTCTATAGCCAGCCTGCAGTTTCCTGGCTCTGTAGCCAGCCTGCAGTTTCCCGCCTCTGTAGCCAGCCTGCAGTTTCCCGGCTTTGTAGCCAGCCTGCAGTTTCCCGGCTTTGTAGCCAGCCTGCAGTTTCCCGGCTCTGTAGCCAGCCTGCAGCTTCCTGGCTTTGTAGCCAGCCTGCAGTTTCCCGCCTTTAGCCTGAACTACAACTCCCAGCATGTTTCCTGGCCGGGTAAGCCACAGGATGACAATTTTTTAAATTTTTTTTAATATATATAATGCACTAAAAGTGCAAAAGTGTAAAAAGATGTGCAGTCAGACCGAGTAACCGCACTCTCTAGAGCTCCTTTCGATGACCGGAGAATATTACGAGACTGATGTCAAGGTGCCTGCCAGCACTCGAAGAGTTAATCTCCCTCTATATAGTCAGGCAGCAATGCATTGAGGGGAAGGGGAGGTGGGGTTTGGGGGGGAAGGGGGAACTATGGGACCAGCGTGGGCATTGGTAAATTACTTGACCGTTTCGAAATAAAATTTACCACCCCACAGAACCCGGTTTTGGTCTTCTATGTCGTTCACTAGCGAAAAAATGGTCTCTATGCTTTGCAGTGCAAGGCAGTGCCATGAAAGAGTTAACTCCCTCCATGGTAGAAGTATAGGAATCTGCCTGGACCACCTATATGAGCTCTGTGATGGGGGTGGGGTGGGGGGAGGAGGGGAAGGCAATTTATTTATCCCTAATTCATGCAGGATCATGCAAACTTCGTATACCGCATGCAGTAGTAGTGGCCTTTATGGTGACTGTGCCTTTGTATATTGCTTACTTGAAGAATCAAAGGGTAGATATGGTTATATCGCCATCTACAGGAAATAAATGGCATTACGTGCAAGCATATGCACATTAAATATACAGTATGTGTGCATGTGTATATACTGTATATACCGTATATATACACAGGGCTGTATTTTGCCTTCGTGCTGCCCTAGGCACTTTAAGTGGTCGCGCCCCTTAGTGACAACGTAAAACTGAGTTTTCGCACACGACATCTGTTTAAGGCAGATCTACTCTGTAGCACACTTTAAAAAGTATCAATAAGAAACTAACCCCCCCCCAATGGGAATCACCACAGGCACATCAAACATAGCATGAGTATAAAATATTCCCACCACACCATCCCCACTTATATACTGTGACTGTGACACTGCCCCTAATAAACTAAAACACCACTCTGCCCTCCCTTATAAACTACTGTATATCCACCACACCTTCCTCGATTATGAAATATGATCTGTACATTGTGAGGAGAGAGCAGCATGATGTGAGGACAATGTCCCATGCATGCTGCCCCCTCCTCACAATGTCCCATGCATGCTGCCCCCTCCTCACAATGTCCCATGCATGCTGCCCCCTCCTCACAATGTCCCATGCATGCTGCTCCCTCGTCACAATGTCCCATGCATGCTGCCCCCTCCTCACAATGTCCCATGCATGCTGCCCCCTCCTCACAATGTCCCATGCATGCTGCCCCCTCCTCACAATGTCCCATGCATGCTGCTCTCTCCTCACAATGTCCCATGCATGCTGCCCCCTCTTCACAATGTCCCATGCATGCTGCTCCCTCCTCACAATGTCCCATGCATGCTGTCCCTCTCCATGAGCTCCTAATGCTGCCTTCCTCTTTTCCATAATGAGACCTTCATGTTGCCCTACTCATGCTAAGACCACCACACTAACGCTTATGCTGAGACCCCCCCCCCACACACTACCCCACTCTTGATATTGACTCCCCTACATTTCTCCACTCCATACTGATCCCACACATGCTGCCCCTTCTTCACAATGAGCTCCCAATGCTGCCCCCTCTTATTCTGAGTCCTTACACTCCCCCCACTCAATCGATTTTGTCATTGCACTATCCCTCATCCCTTGTCCTCTGTCTCTAGCATTAGCCCCTCTCTCCCACTCCCCCAGCATCAGCCTCTCTCCCCCAGCATCAGCCTCTATCTTCCCTCAGCATCAGCCTCTCTCCCCCAGTCTCAGCCTTTGCCTCTCCCCAGCCTCAGCCTGCCCCAGTCTCCGCCTCAGCCTCCCTCCAGCCTCCCTCCAGTCTCAGCCTCAGCCTCCCTCCAGTCTCAGCCTCAGCCTCCCTCCAGCCTCCCCCCAGTCTCAGCCTCAGTCTCCCTCCAGCCTCCCCACAGTCTCAGCCTCCCTCCAGCCTCCCCCCAGTCTCAGCCTCCCTCCAGCCTCCCTCCAGTCTCAGCCTCCCTCCAGTCTCAGCCTCCCTCCAGCCTCACCCCAGTCTCAGCCTCCCTCCAGCCTCACCCCAGTCTCTGCCTCAGCCTCCCTCCAGCCTCCCCCCAGTCCCAGCCTCTGCCTCCCTCCAGCCTCCCCCAAGTCTCAGCCTCTGCCTCCCTCCAGACTCCCCCCAATCTCTGCCTCTGCCTTCCTCCAGACTCCCCCCAGTCTCTGCCTCTGCCTCCCTCCAGCCTCCCCCCAGTCTCTGCCTCTGCCTCCCTCCAGCCTCCCCCCAGTCTCTGCCTCTGCCTCCCTCCAGTCTCCCCCCAGTCTCAGCCTCTGCCTCCCTCCAGACTCCCCCCAGTCTCTGCCTCTGCCTCCCTCCAGACTCCCCCCAGTCTCTGCCTCCCTCCAGCCTCCCCCCAGTCTCTGCCTCTGCCTCCCTCCAGCCTCCCCCCAGTCTCTGCCTCTGCCTCCCTCCAGCCTCCCCCCAGTCTCAGCCTCTGCCTCCCTCCAGCCTCCCCCCAGTCTCAGCCTCTGCTTCCCTCCAGCCTCCCCCCAGTCTCTGCCTCTGCCTCCCTCCAGCCTCCCCCCAGTCTCAGCCTCTGCCTCCCTCCAGCCTCCCCACAGTCTCTGCCTCTGCCTCCCTCCAGCCTCCCCACAGTCTCTGCCTCTGCCTCTCTCCAGCCTCCCCCCAGTCTCAGCCTCTGCCTCCCTCCAGCCTCCCCCCAGTCTCTGCCTCTGCCTCCCTCCAGCCTCCCCCCAGTCTCTGCCTCCCTCCAGCCTCCCCCCAGTCTCTGCCTCTGCCTCCCTCCAGCCTCCCCCCAGTCTCTGCCTCTGCCTCCCTCCAGTCTCCCCCCAGTCTCTGCCTCTGCCTCCCTCCAGCCTCCCCCCAGTCTCTGCCTCTGCCTCCCTCCAGCCTCCCCCCAGTCTCTGCCTCTGCCTCCCTCCAGCCTCCCCCAGTCTCTGCCTCTGCCTCCCTCCAGCCTCCCCCCAGTCTCAGCCTCTGCCTCCCTCCAGCCTCCCCCCAGTCTCAGCCTCTGCCTCCCTCCAGCCTCCCCCCAGTCTCTGCCTCTGCCTCCCTCCAGCCTCCCCCCAGTCTCTGCCTCTGCCTCCCTCCAGCCTCCCCCCAGTCTCTGCCTCTGCCTCCCTCCAGCCTCCCCCCAGTCTCAGCCTCTGCCTCTCTCCAGCCTCCCCCCAGTCTCAGCCTCTGCCTCCCTCCAGCCTCCCCCCAGTCTCAGCCTCTGCCTCCCTCCAGCCTCCCCCCAGTCTCTGCCTCTGCCTCCCTCCAGCCTCCCCCCAGTCTCAGCCTCTGCCTCCCTCCAGCCTCCCCCCAGTCTCAGCCTCTGCCTCCCTCCAGCCTCCCCCCAGTCTCTGCCTCTGCCTCCCTCCAGCCTCCCCCCAGTCTCAGCCTCTGCCTCCCTCCAGTCTCAGCCTCTGCCTCCCTCCAGCCTCCCCCCAGTCTCAGTCTTTGCCTCTCTCCAGTCTCAGCCTCTGCCTCCCTCCAGCCTCCCCCCAGTCTCAGCCTCTGCCTCCCTCCAGTCTCAGCCTCTGCCTCCCTCCAGCCTCCCCCCAATCTCAGCCTCTGCCTCCCTCCAGCCTCCCCCCAGTCTCAGCCTCTGCTTCCCTCCAGCCTCCCCCCAGTCTCAGCCTCTGCCTCCCTCCAGTATCAGCCTTTGCCGCCCCCCCCCCCCCCCGCATGCGCAGATCTCTGGTCTGCATTAGAGACACTCCCACGCTCCTTATGAATCCACTTACCTGCTCCAGTGCCCGCCGCCATCTTCCTGGCTCACGTGAGTATCCTCTTCTGACACCGGCTTCCATCACGGCGTCCTCCGCGGCGTCCTGCTGTGAGCTCTGCATGCATGTGACGTCCACACAGCAGTGGACGCAGCACAGAGGAAGGAGCTGATTGGCGCGCGCCCGTGACCCCGGAAGTGCAGGCGCCGGCTCGGCGGCCACAAAAAAAAAATGTAAAAAAAAAAAAAAAAAAAAAAATTTTTTTTTTTTTTTTTTTTGCTGCCAGAAGGTGCCGCCCCTCACAATCTGCCGCCCTAGGCACCGGACCACGGGTGCCTAATGGTAAATACGGCCCTGTATATACAGTATATATATATATAGATATATATCACACACAGATAGATATAATATATACATCCATATGTGTGTGTGTATATATATATATATACATATATATATATATAGTGTATGTATATATATATATATATATATATATATATATATATACAGTATATATATATGTATAGTATATATATATATATATATATATATATATATATAAATCAAATAAACACACACACACACACACACAAGAGAAATCAAAAGTGAGTACACCCCTCACATTTTTGTGAATATTTTATTATTTCTTTTCATAGGACAACACTGCAGATCTGCCCCTGTGATACACTGTACAGTGTCAGTGTGCAGCTTGTAGGGTAAATTTGGTGTCCTCTAAATAACTCATCACACAGCCATTAATGTCTAAACCACTGCCAACAATTGTGAGTACACCCCTAAGTGAAAATGGCCAAATTGTGCCCAAAGTGTGAATATTTTGTGTCTCCACCATTATTTTCAAGCTCTGCGTTAACTCTCTTGGACATGGAGGTCACTAGAGCTTCACAGGAGCTGCTGGATCCTCTTCCATCTTCTGGAGCTTGCGCTCCTCCAGCTTCCGTATGAGGAGACCCCACAGATGCTCCATAGGGTTTAGGTCTGGAGACACTTGGCCAGTCCAGCACCTTTACCCTCAGTTTCTTTAGTAAGGCAGTGGTCGTCTTGGAGGTGTTTGGGATTGTTATCATGTTGGAATATGAAGGGAGGGGCTCATGCCCTGCTTCAGGATGTCCCAGGACATGTTGGCATTCATGGTTCCCTCAATGACATGTAGTTCCCCACAGCCGGCAGCACTCATGCAGCCCCAAACCATGACCCTCCTCCACCATGCCTGACTGTAGGCAAGACTCACCTGTGTTTGTCCTCACCTGGTTACCGTCACACACGCTTGACAATGTGTGTTGAGTTTTTTAGAGGACACAAAATATACCCTGTTATACAAGCTGCACAATGATACTGTACCTTGTATCACAGGGGCAGATCTTAAGTGATGTCCCATGAAAAGATATAATAAAATATTTACAATAATGTGAGGGATGTACTCACTTTTGTAATATATATACAGTATTTTTATATATATATATATATATATATATATACACTTTATATATATATATATATATATAAATACACACACATAGACACAGAATAGTATATATGTATATATATATATATGCATATGCACACACACTCATATATATGCAATTTATATATATATATATATATATATATATATATATAAATTTATGTATATATACACACACTCACCTGTTCATATACATATATGTATCACCTAATATCACAGATGTGTCTCCTTGTATTTCTTCATATATACCAGTGTGTTGTTTTTTCCCTTTCTTGTAGATATTCCAAAGCAATAAAATCAGAGATGGATAATGCATTTGTATAATTTTAGGAATTTGTTTGCACTTTAATTACATCAGCATTTCTTATCAATCAGGTTATAAAAACTGTAAAAATTCTCACTTTTTCTGCTCCCCATTTAATAAGATATACGCTCAACTACATGCCGCTCAAGCAAATTAGTTTAGCTGCAATACCAGGTACGGCCACATGGATGAGTGTGCCACTGTGTCAGGAACTTCAGTAAAAAGACCTCAAATGTCACTTCAGTTCCTCACAAATTGACGATGTGTCTTAAGAGGGTGATCCCATGAACAACAAATCATATCAACTGTTGAGGGACCTTCACCGATCGTGAAACTAGTGGTCCTTTTTTGAAGTTTTGTCTTGGACAAGTTCTAAAGCATTAGCCATCAAAATCATTGGGCAACCATTGTTTTGTATGACCACTTGAGGACTTCCAGGCTCCAGCAGAAGACCTCCTCCACCAGCTCGGGCATTTACCAAAGAAGAATTATGTATTGAAAGCTGAACTTCTTAAGGATTATCCTCTAGTCAGCCATTGTTTATTCCTGATTCATAAATGTAAATTGGCGGCTCTTCTGCATTCCGGCACCACATATGGTTCCAGCAAGGAGGATAAAGCTTCAGCTTTTGTGGTAACTTATTTAGATAGAAAATGTTGTTCTCGGAAACCACAAACTGGTCTGGTAATTACTTTCAGAATAAACTGTTTTTCTTTTTCCTAAATATTACAAGGATAATCCCTTCTGTTTCCTTTGTCATAAATAATATGTGGTAAAGTAGTGATTCTCATTTCAGTTCTTCTTCTAATAGAGCTCCAAAGCCAAGGTAACCATTCTGCCCAACGTTCACCCAAGGCTTGGGTTCAGAGAAACGTGTTCTTGGCGGTCAAGTAGGTCTTTTGGGTGTAATGGTTGATTCACTACTAAAATTCAAGAAGAGCCTAGATGAATTTCTGGAAAAGACACTATTATAGGTTATGGGCAGTAAATTTTGTGATTCGGCGTTGATCCATCCAGGCACCTATGTTGAGTCGGAAAGGAATTTTGTCCCTATTGTGGAGCTATTAGTGTCTGCCCCATTGGGCTTTTGGCTTCCTCTGGATCAACATGTTGGGATATAGGTTGGTTATAGACTAATTTCAATCTTAAAAACTAGGAAACATCATGATTGGGCTGATCACCAAAGTAATAACATTGGACAGTATGTGTAAGGAGTCAGAGAAACCAAGCTCACCACCACCTTTCCCTTGTGAATGATGAAGATAAGGCATGGCTCCCAACATTCACACCAAACTCCACTTGAATGATAGCCAATATGATACAAAGGTCAACCTATGAAGTATACATGGAGGAGGCCTCAAGAAATTACACCTGTAGAAGAGAATCAGTGGTCAAAGTCCAGCAATGCCGGTAGTGGTGACCCTCTCATTGGGCATCTGGCGTGACCAAACTGTTGAAAGACTATAGAACAGTTTTGTATAATTGTCCTTCCAATAGTTTAGGGACTGCAGTGGCCTCCTGATAATTAAAATGTACCAGTGACGTATCCTTTGGGGCACAAAAAATACTTTGAATTCCTTCTCTTATGCAAAGTCAAAGTTGATCAGAAGGGTGTAGATAAGATGGAAGTAACCTTTACATCCTCTATAGGGTTGATTGGTGGTCAAATAGTGACATGCTCTTGGGGATACTCAAGAATTTTGAGATTCCTCCTCTTATAAAGCTTCAAAGCTGTGGTCCAGTGTGTACAAACCATCAAAAAACAAACAATGTAATTACTATTGGGTCTATTGGTTCAACATGTAAAAAAAAATTATGTTCTCCATGCTTACACACATTTTGGGTATTTTTAGACATGTGACAAGGAGATCTATCTTTCATGAGTAGAGTGTCACGATGTGACTGTACAAAAGCGAGGAAATGGGTCTCCTATGCTGTCCCTCACATTAGGGGTCCCTAAGCTATCTCTAACCTCAGGGTCACACCTAATGGTGGAGATGCCTGAGTCCCATGCCTGGCTATGCTCCTGACCATAACAAATCTGATCCCCCCCTCTCACCAGGGAAGGAAAGGGCAGGAAAGATGGAAAAACACAGAAATACAGACAGGGACAAAACAAAACTTTGACACAATGCAAACACATGAACAATGGAATCAACAATGAGAGACACAGGAGAAAAGCAGGAGCAGGAAGGTAGCAACAAAAAGACAACAAGGGTTAACTCCGCAACTTTGTGTGACACAGAGTGAATGTTTTTTCAGTGGTCTACTTAGGAGTATTAGAAGACAACTCAATTTTCTTAGTGTGGGCTGCTAAACATATATAAACATATACTTTGGGGTACACAGTTTTCAAATTCGTCATCATAGAACTTCAAAGCTGAGTTTCAGGGTATGCGTAAAATGTAAGCAAAATGTTATAGAAGCCACTACTTACGGGTAGTACAGATGGAAGAGTAGTTAGGAAAGCCTGGGTCTGGTAACAGGAGGACACATATGTACGCAGGGAGAATTCAGGCGTAGTCAGGTCACGATCCGTGGTCAGTATTCCAGGGAGTTACAGAATAACTTCAGGGAGAAAACTGAGACGTAGTCAGATAAAGGTCTGGGGTCAAAAGCCAAGAAGTCATCACAGGAACAGAGAGCGGGCAAAGAGAAGTCAAGAAACAGTCTGGGGTCAGAAAACAGAGATCAGAACAAATCAAAGCCACAGGTTAACAGCACAACTACCAAACCAGAATGTACGACTGGCAAGGTTCTGGAGGAGCATGCTCAGTAAAGAAACAGGGCAATTACCAGAAAGATGAAACACCTGAGCACACACCTCCCAGAACCAGAATGTAATCCTGCACAGTCAATCAACCAGAAACCACAGAAGAGCATCTCCAGTGCAAGATGCTCTGCACGGAAGAATGGTGACAGTAGCTCTATAGATACTAAGGAGTCCGTTGGTGACATTCTTTTTAAGGTACACATCGGAGTTCCAGTATTAGTCTTCTTATGGAAATCCAAACCTAAGGTTTGGGATGGAGGTCTACCTTCCATTTATGTGGTATGACCCTAAAATGCTCCTTGTTGTCAAGGTCAATACTATGTTAGCAAACCTGAGTGTGGTAATTGGTACAGACAGGGAGGACATATCATTGGTGCAGCCAGGGGCCCAAGAGGTAAGGGGGTCCATTACCACCTCCAAAGCAGGTGGAATTGAGCATTTTGATGAGCTTTTGGGCTGCAAAGGTTCCACACTTTGTTCTTGAACAGGGGCCCTTTTCTGTCTGTGTCCAACATACAATATTCTTCTTGGGTAGATCTTAGGTCCTCCTTGTATGGTAGTATGAAAAGGAGGAACATCGAGAGGAAGTCTTCTTTTAGGTTTGCCTCCTCCGAGAGGGATTAAAAGGCTTCAATTCATTGATATACCTCGGAAACCCTCAAAACAATGCTGAGATGAATGGGTAAATTGAAAGATTGATTTTCGTGGTAAGATCAGAACTTGGTAAGTCAAGAGGCTCACCTAACGCTGTTGGACGTTGACCTTTGACTGGATAGTTATCTAGATCTAGGTTCTCAGCCAGTTTACGCGTACCCAAGGTGATACTTGTCAGGAGTAAATACCATTACCGATCTCACACTGTGCTTTTAATGTGTAGCTAAGTTATGGGCACCGTCTTGGGGGTACTTTATTGTAATTTATTGGAGTAAGGGGGGGGATTTAGCTTTGTATCTGTAATCTAGAACACAGCCAAGGAGTAAACCACATAAGAACAGATGCTTTTCTTCCATGCTTCTGCTCCGTTACACACCCGTACGTTTCAATCACTCGAATCTGGGTAAAGCATTTCCTCGGAGGAAACTTTACAGTGCTCCAGGGTTCTTCAGAGGAAGCATTATACTCAGAGAAGATTACAATATGTGGGTGAAGCCAAACATTCCTCTAGACTTCTTGACATCTGTTTTTTTACGCTGGTCTTTTGACAAGCCGAGCAGATGTCAAGGTGTCTACAATTAATGACTTTCTCATACTGCCTTCCTTCGATCTTCTCTTGCCTCGCCATGAATCTCTGATGTCAGGGATTTTGGTTCAAACTGACAGCAAGATTTTACGGTGAAGATACAATCTAAAAAAAAGTGTAAGTACTAATCAATTTAACATCATGATTATGACATCTATGCATTTAATATTGGTTCCAGATCAGTGTAGTCATTTCTATTTTCATTACTCTCCAATTGAAGAAATTCTTAGAAGGGTACAGGAAAAAAGCTAAGGAAATTGGTTACAACTTCACCTTACCTTCACGCTAGGTACGCGGAAGTACCAAGAGAATGGCGAAAAGGAAGGGAAACTCTGTGTTTAGGAGATGGTGACCCCTGACTAAGCCAACCGCAGGTCCCTTGCTTCCCTCACCACCCTAGATAGGTTCCGCACCTATGTGCCGAGCAGGATACCTGACCCTGGCTGACCATAGGTAGGGAATGGTTGGGATGAGCGCTTAGACAACAGCATTAAACTGTAAAGAACACACAGGAAAAAATATAAGAACAATTTATCCCCAGATGACTCTCGGACCACAGACACAAAATGGTGAACCCAAACTGACTAGGGCAAGCCGCCCACTAAGCAGGATCCTGAGGTGCCCTGAAACCGTTTAACTCGTATACAGGGATCTGGATTTATTGCAAGGTCCAGGAGATTGCTTTCTATGGAAAGGCCGCAGTCCAGAAACAGGGATAGTCGCCAGGCAGGTTAAAAACCAGGAAGTCAGCAAGGTACAAAATCGGAAGGCAGGAAGAATGTCCAGAAAACAGGCCAAGGTCAAAGCCAAGATGTCAGGCAACGTACAGAATCGGCAGGCAGGAGGAACCTATGGAAACAGGCCGAGGTCAAAACCGAGATGTCAGGCAAGGTACAGAGTCAGCAGGCAGCAGGAACGTCAGGAAAACAGGCTGAGGTAAAAACCAGGAAGTCAGCAAGGTTCAAAATCAAAAGGCAGGAGGAATGTCCAGAAAACAGGCCGAGATTAAAGCTAAGATTTCAGACAAGGCACAGAGTCAGCAGGCATGAGGAACGTCAGGAAACAGGCCAAGGTCAAAACCGAGATCTCAGGCAAGATACAGAATCAGCAGGCAGGAGGAACATCGGGAAAACAGGCCGAGGTCAAAACCAGGAAGTCAGCAAGGTTCAAAATTGGAAAGCAGGAGGAATGTCCAGAAAACAGGCTGGGGTCAAAGCCAAGATGTCAGGCAAAGTACAGAGTCAGTAGGCAGCAGGAATGTCAGGAAACAGGCCAAGGTCAAAACTGAGATGTCAGGCAAGGTACAGAATCAGCAGGCAGGAGGAACGTCAGGAAAACAGGCCGAGGTCAAAACCAGGAAGTCAGCAAGGTTCAAAATCGGAAGGCAGGAGGAATGTCCAGTAAACAGACTGAGGTCAAAGCCAAGATGTCAGGCAAGGTACAAAATCAGCAGGCAGGAATAACGTCAGGAAAGTAGGCCACGTTCAAACAAAAGACAAAACAGCAAGGTGTGCACAGTACCAGTAAAGGGTGTATCTCTAGCAAAACACAGGGCTATATCTGGCAAAGAACAGCAGACCACTGAAGATATAAAAAAGGTCTGGTGCCTTCCAATTGGCTGGAGTGGGAGTTGATAACTTCAGCTGGAAGGCACACATCCCCTACAATCAGCCAGTGATACTGCAAGTCCCAGCCAGACCAAGCTTGGTAGATGGGCGGCGACTGCACCCACCAGAGCTACTGGTAGTGACTCCTCCCCTATCATCAGTACTGCCTGCAGCAGGAATACGGTGGTGCCTGGTGACTGGGGCAGAAGTCGCACAAGCAGACTCTGGTGGAGATGTGACACTCAAGGAGAGGAACTGCAACAACAACAAAATATCTCCAGATGAATACAAGCCGACTGCTTGCACTGAAGACTTGTAAAGGGTATTTAAACCTATCACCAGCACAAAGTAAAGGGGAAAGAAGAGTACGGTATATAAAGACATGAACGGAAGTAGTGATGATTAATAACTGAAAAGGTGAGAAAATGTGCAGGGTCCTACAGAGAAAGGGATTAACCCCATGCAGGAAAAAAGGGAAAGTCAGCAGCCGCTTGTGTAGCCAAACACTATGGCCTTCTACAGCCGGACACCACAGGACTGCCTGTCAAGCGTGACACATTTGTGACATTTTCTTGCCACATGATTTAGAATAAGAAACCAAACCAGAAACTCCAGCTGCAGACATATGTTTCGGGGTGTTTGCCTCTCATCAATGCAAAGCAGGAGGTCGGATATGGTTGAGTGAAAGGTCTCTGACAGGGGCAGAGGTGTCAGGGGCAACAAAGTTGGAATAAGACGATGGAAAAGAAGTCTCTATCCTCACCTAATCTGAACGACTAACTTTATTTTTTATTTTGTGGTGGCTGACACAAAATGTTTTATTATTATTTTTGAAGGAAACAGTCGGAGGACTTGTTGAGGGGCAAAATATAGAAGGGAGAGAGAAAATCCCGCTGACCATAAGAGCGTACACACTACAGAAGAGATGTGGAAACACTGATCTTTAACGGGTCAGGTACTGACCCCCATTATGCAAGGTGTGATTACCCACTAGGTGGCACTATAGGGTGGCCTGTGCAGCAAATCAAAAAGTTTTTTTTCAAAGTGTTCATCTAATATATAAAGCTCAGTGTATGTGTGTATGTATGTGTGTGTGTGTGTGTGTGTGTGTGTGTGCGTGTGCGTGTGTCCGCTAAAGGAATTTGCACCATCACATTTACAATCCCGAAATTTTGCACAGACGCCCCATGTGACCCAGGGAACGTCATAGACTATGTTTTGATGGGGAAATTTAACCCCACACTTTACAGTTACTCTCCAAAATCCTACCTTCATTAAACTGAATGGAGGTGGGAGCTACAGGCTATTAATAGCAACTGTCAGTGGTTGCTATAGGAACAAAATAAACTGTTAGTATAAGAAGCTTATGTGTGAGGTAATATGATGTCAGTGGGAAGACGGATAAAGAGAGACAGAAAAAGACAGACAGAAAAAGACAGACAGACAGAGACAGACCTGGAAAGAGACAGCCCTGGAAAGAGACAGCCCTGGAAAGAGACAGCCCTGGAAAGAGACAGACTGGCAAAGAGACAGATGGGGAAAGACAGATGGGGAAAGAGACAGCCCTAGAAAGAGACAGCCAGGCAAAGAGACAGCCGGGCAAAGAGACAGCCGGGCAAAGAGACAGACGGGGAAAGAGACAGACCTGGAAAGAGATAGACCTGAGATGGAGACAGATAGACTGATACAAATACAGACAGATAGATAGAAACAGACAGAGACTGGGAGAGAGACAGAGAGACAGTTACTATCCCGGGCAACGCCGGGTACTACAGCTAGTATTCACATAAAAGCACAAATTTCAGTAAATTCGACTTCAACCCAATCTTTCGGAGATCGAGTCGCTCATCTCTACTTTGGGAGCATAATTTGTTTCAAGAGGACACTCAGGTTTGGTATTATTTGCTTTAAATGGGCACTATTTTTTTTTTACGATGCCTTTGGGGTCATTATTTGTTTTAAGGGGGTCCTCAGCGGGACATTATTTGTTTTAAGGTGGTCCTCAGTGGGACATTATTTGTTTTAAGGGGGTACTCACGGGGACATTATTTGTTTTAAGATGGCACTCGAGTTGATATTATTTGTTTTAAGGGGACCTCAGGGGGCCCTATTTGTTTTAAAGTGGTTATTAGGGGCATTATTTGACTTGGGGGGGCATTATTTGTTTTAAGAGGGTACTTAGAGGGATATCTATTTGTACTAAGGGGGTACGCAGTGGGCATTATTCATTTTAAAGGGGTCCTTAGGGGCATCATTTGGCCCTTTGGGGGGCATTATTTGTTTTAAGAGGATACTCAGGGGAACATTATTTGTTTTAGGTTGTCACTGTTTTAAGGGGGTCCTTAGTGGGGCATTATGTTTTTAAGAGGACATACAGGGAGCATTTAAGGGGTCCGAAGGCATTATTTGGCCCTGGGGGGCATTGTTTTCAGAGTACGCTCAGAGAGACACTATTTGCTTTAAGGGTGCACTGTTTTAAGGTAGCCCTTAGGGGGTCATTAGGGTAATGTGTTTTTAAGGGGACACACAGGGGTTATCAGGGTACATTATTTGTTTAAGGGGGCACTATTTCTTTTAAGGGCGCAAGGGGGCACATAGGGGGCATTTAACAGGTCCTTAAGCATTATTTCGGCCTATGGGGGGGCATTATTTGTTTTAAGGGTGCACTGTTTTAAGGTGGCCCTTAGGGGGGCACTGTTTTAAGGGGACCATTTTTTTGTTTTAAATGGGCACACAGAGTGCATTTTTTGGCCACTGACCCAGCACTACTTTTTTTAAGGGGGATTAAGTGGAACAAAACGGATTTTATGGGGGCAATATTACTGGGTTAGGGGGTGGTAAACCCACGCGGTGTCGTTGACCCATGTGTAGTAAAGGCCGCTGCGGCGCTGCTTTCTAGCTATGAATAATTTTATGGAGAGCTGTATAAACAGCAATTCCCTCGAATACCGGGGTCTCTGTAGTAAGATTATAGCATAGGCCGATGTGGCACCTTTTCGGCCATCGCTTTCAGCTCGATTCCCTTTGGAAGCCCTCAAGGTGGGCTACAGCTTTTTTTTTTTGTTTCCTTGACAGCAAATGGCAGCTGATGACATAATAATGTTACGAGGGAGAGCGAGGTGCAGGAGGGTGTGCAACGAGCGAGTGTGTCAGGGTTACGTCGCCATGGTGATACAGTAATGCTTACGTAACCCGGGAAACCAGTGAAAGGCTCGTGCCAGCCATGATGTGACATTCCGAAATACTGTCCATGGAGACCGAGGGAGGGGGGCATTATTTACTCTCCCGTCTGGCAATCAGACAACATAATCCGGCCATTTAATGTACACGGCGCTGAACATTTGCATGGATGACTGATGATTTATGCCGTCTGGGGACAAGGCCGGAGAAAAAAAATGTAATATAAAGACATTTTGTCCTTTTCTGATCATGGATTAAACATGTTTTAATGTTTTTCTATTTATTTCTCCAAAAACCAGTTGACAACCAAAATGGCGGCCTTCTAAGTGGTCACCATGAGTCTCCTAAGGGTCATGGCCTCCTAAGTGGTCACCATTTTTTTTTTCTTTCAAAAAGCTTTATTAAATTTACATATTTTTTCTTCTACTTTGGGAAAGGTCTCTGGTTGCTAAGAAAAAACCCTATGAATGTTTTGGAGAGGTGGAAATGGGAAAATTCAGATGGTGCCCGCCTAAAGGGTTAATCCTATCTCCTAGATCCTATCCCAATAAATAGTTGGCGTAATAATAATGATATTATCAAATACACCTAATTAGAAATGTAGTATAGTTCTCCTGATTTACTATGTTGCTTACCTCGTGTTGAGGGCATTGAAGGACCTTAGGTATCCATGGTTACAACCACGCATATAGTCACTGTTAGGCCGGAACCACACTTGCAAGAGTCGCATCGCATCACCGGGCATGGCCGCACACTCTCCCGACAGGAGCAGGTCACCTGCATAGAAATACATGCAGCGTACGGTTAAGAGAGGGAGCTCCAGACGAAGTCGGTCAAGAAGTGGGTTCTAAGTGAGAAGACATGGCCTCGATGGTAGGGCTAGTCAGGGAAACTCAAGGTAACCTCTGAAGGTCCGGAGCCTACGGCTCACCCTGGCGGGCTGAGAGAGTCATCTGGCTAGAGAACACATTGGGGCCCAGAGGCAGACAAAGGTGTGGTATTAGGGTAAAGGAGGTGCAGACCCCGGATTATTGAGGACTAGGTCCAAAATAGCGGGGAACAGAACATAGAGTAGTACCCCAAAGGGAGGCCGAATCCATCATAACAGTGTGAAGAAGAAAAGTAAACAAAACTTGTTGGCCAAGTGAACTCTAGTGTTGTATGTCTTACTACTCAATGGCATCAACGACCGGCAGCATGGGTGGTGAACACCGGCACAAAACATCAATTACATGCTGACTAGATCTTTCTTTCTATGCCATTGATAGTTTATCTTAGCTGGTCTGGTGAGGTGTTGTGATCAAAACTATCTGGTCATTGTGGTACTTGTTGCTGAGTGTGGTTGTGAAGTTAACCCTTGTTGCCTTTTGTTACTACCTTTCTGCTCTTGCTTTCCTCCTGAGTCTCTCATTGTGTATTCCTGTGTGTGTGTGCAGTGTGTCGGAGTTTTGGTTTTCCCCCTGTCTGTCTTTAACTGTTTCCATCTCACTTCTGGTGGGAGGGAGGAATCAGATTAGTTCTGATCAGGAGTATAGCCAGGCACAAGATCACATGTTGTGGGGGAGCTAATCACATCTGCTCCCCTCCTAAATATCCAGGCTAGATCCTTTCTTCTATGCCAGCTATAGTTTATCTTAGCTGGTCTGGTAAGATGTTGTGATACAGACTAACTGATGGTTGTTATACTTGTTGCTGTGCGTGGTTGTGGAATTAACCCTTGTTGCCTTTTGTTGCTACCTTCTTGCTCTTGCTTTCCTCCTGAGTCTCTCATTGTCTATTCTTCTGTGTGTGCAGTGTGTCGAAGTTTTGGTTTTCCCCTTGTCTGTCATTAACTGTGTTTCCATCTCACTTCTAGTGGGAGGGAGGATCAGATTAGTTCTGATCAGGAGCATAGCCAGGCATGGGATCAGATGTTGTGGAGGACCTAATCACATCTTCTCTCTTCCTATATATGCAGGCTGGACACTTCAATTAATGGCAGCTATAGTTTATCTATACTAGTCTGGTGAGGTGTTGTGATCCAGACTAACTGGTGGTTGTAGCACTTGTTGCTGAGTCTGGTTGTGGAATTAACCCTTGTTGTCTTTTTGCTGCATCCTTCCTTTTCTTGTTTTTCTCCTGAGTCTCTCATTGTTGGTTCCTGTGAGTTTGAGGTGTCCGAGTTTTGGTTTTCCCTGTTTGTCCTTTTCTGTGTTACCATTTATTCTGCCTCTTCCCTCCCGGGTGAGAGGTAGGAATCAGATTAAGAGCTTAGCCAGGCAAGGGACTCAGGCATCTCCACCATCTGGGGTAACCCTGTTGTTAAGGATAGCGAGAGGGACAGCTTTGGAGCCACATTGTGACACTTAAACCAGACCAATCTACAAGCAATATTGTCTATAAAAAGTCCAAACAGTCAATTTTTTTTATTCCCACAAATCACTGTAAAGAACCCAGATGACAATCATGAGGGATATTTACGATATGTTTGGCCTCGAGGTATAGATTTGCTGAGACAATCGGATGTCCAATTTCCGCAATCTAAAGAGTTGCACGCTATGATATGTATAATGGTGAACCTTTCAATGACAGCATTACCCTATAGGACTATTGTTCCCTGACCATAAAGGAAACCGTCCCTCCTCATTCATGCATAATTCACGAATTGCTGAGAAACAGCCCAGTATCCACCGCAAGCATCTCATAAAGCGGAGATCTGGTTTTATCCACCAAGAGGGGGGAACGGCAGTAGATACAAAAGCCGATTGAACTCCGGGTGAAAGCGAAAGGCCTTGGGCACATTTCATCTCTTAACAAATGTCCAGAAACCCTCCTGACATGTTTATGGCCCTGACTCAATAAGTCCCAAAGTCAATAGGCTGCTTCAGGAGTTATTGAATCAAGCCCGATGTCATGTCAAATTCAATGAGCAAGTGTTCTGATATTTTTTCTGATATCTTTGGCCATTTCTACCGGAAAAAAAAGAGTAAATAGCTTCAGGCTTCCGAGAGCACAAAGAAGACTATTGTCTGTCACTTACAAGTGTTCAGAGCCTTCAATAGTCCGCCTGGAGCTAACCTTGTATATTCTCCCCATATAGAAGGTATATTATACTACTATAGTCAACAATCACGTCTGATAACGATGAGTTAACCGCTTTCCGAGAATAAAAACAGCCTTTCATGTGTACTTCCACCAATTAAAAAAAAAAAGAGGTTTCCTCCTGAGCTGTTTTTAGACATTAGATCAGGTTCTACAAAGTAAGATCTCCAAAATGTGCCAATGGGTTCTCTACTTGAGGTGTCACCAAGACCAATAAAGACCAAAGAGGTCACCTTAGCACATATCAAAAGACCAATAAAGACCAAAAAGGTCACCTTAGCCCATATCAAAAGACCAATGAAGACCAAAAAGGTCACCTTAGCCCATATCAAAAGACCAATGAAGACGAAAAAGGTCACCTTAGCCCATATCAAAAGACCAATAAAGACCAAAAAGGTTACCTTAGCCCATATCAGAAGACCAATGAAGACCAAAAAGGTCACCTTAGCCCATATCAGAAGACCAATAAAGATCAAAAAGTCATCTTAGGCCATATCAGAAGACCAATAAAGACCAAAAAGGTCACTTTAGCACATATCAGAAGACCAATAAAGATCAAAAAGTCATCTTAGGCCATATCAGAAGACCAATAAAGACCAAAAAGGTCACCTTAGCCCATATCAGAAGACCAATAAAGACCAAAAAGGTCACCTTAGCCCATATCAGAAGACCAATAAAGACCAAAAAGGTCACCTTAGCCCATATCAGAAGACCAATAAAGATCAAAAAGGTCACCTTAGCCCATATCAGAAGACCAATAAAGACCAAAAAGGTCACTTTAGCCCATATCAGAACACCGATAAAGACCAAAAAGGTCACCTTAGCCCATATCAGAAGACCAATAAAGACCAAAAGGGTCACCTTAGCCCATATCAGAAGACCAATAAAGACCAAAAAGGTCATCTTAGCCCATATCAGAAGACCAATAAAAACCAAAAAGGTCACCTTAGCCCATATCAGAAGACCAATAAAGACCAAAAAGGTCACCTTAGTCCATATCAGAAGACCAATAAAGACCAAAAAGGTCACCTTAGCCCATATCAGAAGACCAATGAAGACCAAAAAGGTCACCTTAGCCCATATCAGAAGACCAATAAAAACCAAAAAGGTCACCTTAGCCCATATCAGAAGACCAATAAAGACCAAAAAGGTCACCTTAGCCCATATCAGAAGACCAATAAAGACCAAAAAGGTCACTTTAGCCCATATCAGAACACCGATAAAGACCAAAAAGGTCACCTTAGCCCATATCAGAAGACCAATAAAGACCAAAAAGGTCACCTTAGCCCATATCAGAAGACCAATAAAGACCAAAAAGGTCACCTTAGCCCATATCAGAAGACCAATAAAGACCAAAAAGGTCACCTTAGCCCATATCAAAAGACCAATAAAGACCAAAAAGGTCAGTTTAGCCCATATCAGAACACCGATAAAGACCAAAAAGGTCACCTTAGCCCATATCAGAAGACCAATAAAGACCAAAAAGGTCACTTTAGCCCATATCAGAACACCAATAAAGACCAAAAAGGTCACCTTAGCCCGTATCAGAAGACCAATAAAGACCAAAAAGGTCACCTTAGCCCATATCAGAAGACCAATGAAGACCAAAAAGGTCACCTTAGCCCATATCAGAAGACCGATAAAGACCAAAAAGGTCACTTAGGCCATATCAGAACACCGATAAAGACTAAAAAGGTCACCTTAGCCCATATCAGAAGACCAATAAAGACCAAAAAGGTCACCTTAGCCCATATTAGAAGACCAATAAAGACCAAAAAGGTCACCTTAGCCCATATCAGAAGACCAATAAAGACCAAAAAGGTCACTTTAGCCCATATCAGAACACCGATAAAGACCAAAAAGGTCACCTTAGCCCATATCAGAAGACCAATGAAGACCAAAAAGGTCCCCTTAGCCCATATCAGAAGATAGGATATGTCATTAATATCTCATTGATGGCAGTGCGATACCCTCGGCGTCAGCCGGATGTGCTCACTTGTGGAACTGCACAGCACACCTGTGTCACCTGTATAGTGGCCACAGCCGGGTACTGCAAATCCTCCCGCTATTCGAATCAATAGGGGGCAGATGTGCAGTACCAGGCCATAGCCTATACACAGTTGATGGATCTGTGTCATGTATCTCCGGAAACTGAGCACAGCTGACTGGTGCAAGCTGTCGTACCCCCACCCATCAGAAATTGAGGGTAGGCTTTCAATAAAAAAGTCCAAGACAACTCTTTTTTTATTGTCCTACCCTTTGATGTGCACTGCACTACCTAGAAATTTGAGGAAGGGTGTAACTATCAATGTGCAGGTGTTACATATTATTTAACAGCTTTCTGCTTGATCTCAAGCCATGGCGACTTGATGGATGAACGCTCTGTAGGAAGATCGATCTTGTGCAGCCTAGATAGGTCCACCAGGGTCTTCTCCACCTAGATAGGTCCACCAGGGTATTCTCCACCTAGATAGGTCCACCAGGGTATTCTCCACCTAGATAGGTCCACCAGGGTCTTTTCTGCCTAGATAGGTTCACCAGGGTATTCTCCACCTAGATAGGTTCACCAGGGTATTCTCCACCTAGATAGGTCCACCAGGGTATTCTCCACCTAGATAGGTCCACCAGGGTCTTTTCCGCCTAGATAGGTCCACCAGGGTCTTCTTCACCTAGATGGGTCCACCAGGGTCTTTTCCGCCTAGATAGGTCCACCAAGGTCTTCTCCGCTGTTTTCTTGATTGTATCAAGTCATCGGGTTGCTGGTCTTCCTCTTCACCTTGTTCCTTCTATTCTTCAGACCATCATGTCCTTCTTCAGTGATTGCTTTGTTCGTATGATGTGTCCAAAGTAGGCAAATCGTAGCTTGGGGATCCTTGTTTTGAGTGACATGTTGATTTATTACAAAACTGATTTGTTGTCCCCAAAGCTATTAAGGAGGTGGTCCCCTAATTTTACATTATCCTTAGGATAGGTTATCAATGTATGATTGGCCGGGGTCTGTCACCCGGCACCCCAGCCGATCAGCTGTCCTTGGTGCTGGTGGCAGTAGTAGAAGATGCTCAGTTCCGAAGCTGCCCCGTCTTCTGATAGTGGCCGTGGCCGAGTACTGCACATCCACCTATTATGGGTTTGAATGGGAGGTAGATGTGCACTATCCGGCCTACGCCGCTATCAGTTGACAGGGCAGCTCCGGAACTGAGCATTTGCTGCCGCCACCAGCAACGAGAACAGCTGATTGGGGGTACCGAGTGTTGGACCCCGGCCAATCTGACATTGATAACCTATCGTAAGGATAGGCCATCAATGTAAAAGTAGTGGACAACCTTTTTCAAGACCCATGATAGTTGGAGTTTCCCTCAAAATCAAGTTTCGCCTCCAGATAAGTACCCAAAACTGCTGTGTGTGAATGGGTCAGATGTTGACTAATCTCACAGGTACCTCCATAATTTGCTCAAGAGTGAACTAATCTGCATGAGAACATGGTGCATCGGCAATAAAAATCCATAGCCTTCATGAGAAACCAGAAGCATTCGCCTTGCCCACATCTAACTCTGAATGTGTGCTTTACTCCAATCGAGCAGCCACCTGGCATTGAGTATGAAGAACCCGTGAGCCTCAGCTTTTTTGAGGAGGGCTTACATTTTCCATCTATGCGCCTAAGCATGTTCACATTAATGTGGTAAGAAGGGTCACTGGCTTCGTAGTCTTCCATCAACAACTATTACGAGGAGGAGATGAATGAGGAAAACCACATGTCCATAACACAATATTTCTGCATTAGTGGGAAGCAGATAGAGTGATATTTGGAAGAGAGGAACTAGGATCTCCTCTGCCAGCTGCAGTCACGTCTAATTGGGCTTCCAGAAAACCAGAGGTCTTGTGACTCGTCTCCGTCCTCTACACAAAATGTAAAAAGCCAATATTGCCCAGACATGTAGGATTCCGGTAAACCGTCCAATAATATCTATTACTCTGTTTAACCACTAAAACCATAAAGAAACTAAGCAAGAAGGAGAAGAACGACGAAAGACCATCTATGAAACCTTCTTCAAACATCTGCGTCCGAGTCCTTATTGCCCTTGTGCCTTTTTTAGGTGTACCTTTTGGTATTTGTAGCCTGTTTTTTTGGTTTTCTTCTCCACTTTTTGGCCTACAATATGTTTTTGCTTGATACTCACCCCCATAGCCCAAAATCTAGGGATTCCTCCTGCTCATCACAAGTCTTAGGGGTGGACAACCTGTGCCGTCTCAACAGGCGCATCAGCTGTCCGTGCTGAACAAAGGGCCACCAAAGTGAGTAGCCGTATTACGTCATGATATTAGATATATTGCAGCACTATATTGTAGACAACTGTATGGCAGTGTTATGTGTGTACTGTATTGGCGGTATTATGTGGTCACTTTATGGTGTTTATTTAGCCACTGGCTAGTGAGCAGGCCAGCAAGAGCGATAGTCTCGCCTCTACAATAACGAAACACTAAGGTAGGGTAACAGACAGGGAAAATAGACACAAAATATAAAATAGTCCAAGCAGCTAACACCACAGCTGCAAAATGACACGAGACAAAAAGCTTCGCCCAAAGCCTGGCTCCTTCCAAAGTAAACTGTAGATTAAATTTCTATCACCAGCTCCACTTTTTTGGTCTATATTATATGTTTTCGCTTGATGCTCACCCATATAGCCCAAAAATCTAGGGGCTCCTCCTGTTCTTCACCAGTCTTAGGGGTGAGCAACCTGTGCCATCTCAAGGGGCACGTAAACTGTCCTTTTGAACCAAGGGCCACCAAACTGTATAGCCGCATTATGTCATGATATTAGATATATTGCTTGTGCACTATATGGCACTATATTGTAGACAATCGTATGGCAGTGTTATTTGTGCACTGTATGGCGGTATTATTTAATCCCTTTATGGTGGTTATTTAGTCACTGGCTAGTGAGCAGGCCGGCGAGAGCACTAGTCTCATCTCTACAATAAAGTAACACAAGGGTAGGGTAACAGAAAGGGGAAATAGACACAAAAAGATAAAATAGTCCAAACAGCTAACACCACAGCTGCAAAATGACGAGACAAAAAGCTTCTTCCAGAGCCTGACTCCTTCCAAAGTGGACTGTAGAGAAATGTTGATTCAATTTATATCACCGGCTCCAGTTTTTTGGTCTATATTATATGTTTTCGTTTGATACTTCCCCTCATAGCCCAAAAATCTAGGGATTTATCCTGCTCATCGCCAGTCTTAGGGGTGGACAACCTGTGCTGACTCAAGAGGCACATCAGCTGTCCGTGCTGAACAAAGGGCCACCAAAGTGAGTAGCCGTATTACGTGATGATATTAGATATATTGCAGCACTATATTGCAGACAACCGTATGACCGTGTTAATTGTGCACTGTATGGCAATATTATTTGGTCACTTTATGGTGGTTGTTTAGTCACTGGCTAGTGAGCAGGCCAGTGAGAGTGCTAGTCTCGCCTCTACAATAAAGAAACACAGGGGTAGGGTAACAGACAGGGGAAATAGACACAAACAGGAAAAACACTCCAAGCAGCTAACACCACAGCTGCAAAATGATGAGACAAAAAGCTTCTTCCAAAGCCTGGCTCCTTCCAAAGTGAACTGTATAGAAATGAAGATTAAATTTTTATCACCAGCTCTACTTTTTTGGTCTATATTATATTTTTTCATTTTATACTCCGCCTCATAGCCCAAAAATCTATGGGCTCCTTCTGCTCTTCACCAGTCTTAGGGGTGAGCAACCTGTGCCATCTCAAGGGGCACGTCAACTGTCATTTTGAACCAAGGGCCACCAAACTGTATAGCCGCATTATGTCATGATATTAGATATATTGCTTGTGCACTATACGGCACTATATTGTAGACAGCCGTATGACAGTGTTATTTGTGCACTGTATGGCGGTTTTTAATTTGGTCACTTTATGGTGGTTATTTAGTCACTGGCTAGTGAGCAGGCCTGCAAGAACGCTAGTCTCGCCTTTACTATAAAAAAATACAAGGATAGGGGAAATAGACACCAACAGGAAAAACAGTCCAAACAGCTAACACCACAGCTGCAAGATGACACAAGACAAAAAGCTTCTTCCAGAGCCAGGCTCCTTCCAAGGTGGACTGTATAGAAATGAGGATTTAATTTCTATCACCGACTCCACTTTTTGGTCTATATTATCTGTTTTCGCTTGATACTCCCCCCTCATAGCCCAAAAATCTAGGGACTCCTCCTGTTCATCGCCAGTTGTAGGGGTGGGCAACCTTTTGCCAACTCAAGAGGCACATCAACTGTTCGTGCTGAACCAAGGGCCACCAAAGTGTATGGCCGTATTACGTCATGATATTAGATATATTGCAGCACTATATTGTAGACAATCGTATGTCAGTGTTATATGTGTTATAGCTAGTGAGCAGGCCAGTGATAGCGCTAGTCTCGCCTCTACAATAAAGAAACACAAGGGTAGGGTAACAGACAGGGGAAATAGACACAAAACAGAAAAACACTCCAAGCAGCTAACACCACAGCTGCAAAATGACACAAGAGAAAAAAAAGCTTCTTCCAGAGCCAAGCTCCTTCCAAAGTGGACTGCATAGAAATTTGAATTCAGTTTCTATCATCGTTAAGAGCTGATCACACACGTAAGAATATCAGATCAGTCAACAGCAACTTGGTGACGGTTTCCAGGAGAATGTTTTTCAATACTGCAAATAATATAACCCTCTTCATAAAACATCTTGGTTGGACTAGGAAGCTTAGTAAGTGACGCATCACTGGAATCAAGCTCTCAACCGCTACAAAATGCTGCTCTCAGATTACATAGCAAAAACCTACAGCCACAAAAAAGTTTGTGGCTGTAGCTGCGATGGTACAGATGCCAAGCCCGGACACACACACACACACACACACACACACACACGCACACGCACACGCACACTCAGCTTTATATATTAGATTTATTTGCATACATTCATAGAGGTTTGTGTTCTGTCTTATCCTCCTTATTGTGATAATAGTTGTACTTTTTTGTATCCTTTTGCACATGGTGATACCCCCCTATTGCCACCTAGGGGGGGACGCGGTTTTTTTTATATTACATGTTTTTAATTGATTTTAATCATTTATTGTGTGTTTTGGATTTTCTAATAAAAATTGTTAGTGATTGAGAACCATTGTTACATTACTTCATTCTCTGGATTGCGCGTCCATTATGCATGAGCTTTCTTCTCCCCTTGTTTGGCTTTGGACTAAGAAGCATCACACACCTAGTCCTGTAGTGATAATCTCTTGCTGATAAAACACTGATTTTAGTAAAGCAGCCTAGTAAGTGACAAATTGCTGGAATCAGTCCCCTACATCATGTACATGGCAAAAACCTGCTGACAGATTCCCTTTAAAAAGTACTATGGACTTATAAGAATGTCGGATCAGTCAACAGCAACTTGTTGAAGGTTTCCAGGAGAATGTTTTTGGGTTTTTTTCAATGCTACAAATAATATAACCCTCTTCATAAACACATCTGGTTGGACTAGGAAGAACCAGACACCTAGTCCTGTAGTGATAATCTTCTGCTGATAAAATACTGATTGTATTGAAACAGCATCACACAGCCTACTAAGTGACACATCGCTGGAATCAGGGTCTCAGCCCCTACATCGTGTACATGGCAAAAAACTGCTGACAGATTCCCTTTAAAAAGTACTATAGACACATAAGAATGTCAGATCAGTCAACAGCAACTTGTTGAAGGTTTCCAGGAGAATGTTTTTGGGGTTTTTTCAATGCTACAAATAATATAACCCTCTTCATAAACACATCTGGTTGGACTAGGAAGAACCAGACACCTAGTCCTGTAGGGATAATCTCCTGCTGATAAAACACTGATTGTATTGAAACACAATAACACAGCCTAGTAAGTGACACTTCGCTGGAATCAGGGTCTCAGCCCCTACATTGTGTACATGGCAAAAACCTGCTGACAGATTCCCTTTAAAAAGTAATATGGACTTATAAGAATGTAGGATCAGTCAACAGCAACTTGTTGATGGTTTCCAGGAGAATGTTTTTTTCAGTGCTGCAAATAATAGAACCCTCTTTGTAAAACATCTTATTGCACCGGTCAACGATCCAAGAGCACTTTGATGACGCCAGACATAAGAAACAAAAAAAAAACACTGATTGGAGCGAGAGTGATTCGTTCCTTATAATATTATCGCTGGATAAATTATGTATAAAGCAGTTTAACATCAAATGAAATATTCAGCGCTCGGCTACAGATACAATGCACTTATGCGCTTTTCATGTGCAGTGCTTCTTTATCTGCGGCTGGATGTGTTCAGAGCGCAGTGACGATCGGCTCCGCTGCGCGACGCTCGCATTATCTCCAGCTACAATGACACAGGATTCTGTAGATAAAACCCCGGATGAATCCCTAACTTCATTTGCTGGGATAAATATAACGCAGCAGGTATCTAAAATTAGATCCTCCACTGTATCCAGCACATAATTACTGCCACGTTCTCTTTTTTTGCTGGGTAACTGGATCAGAAGAGAGGAAGACTCCGAGTGTAAAGGGTGCAAAGAGATCACTCACCCCATCCCATTCACAAGAGCAGGGCGCTGGCAATTATAGGGCATTTATATCACAGGATCGGTGAGATTCGACATCCGGCACCGCCACCAGTGTATGCTGCTGGAGCAGCACAGCACCGAACACTGATTAGTACAGCGCTAACACCAGTGTATGCTGCTGGAACAGCACAGTGCCGAACGCTGTCTAATCTGTCACCACCACCAGTGTCTGCTGCTGGAACAGCACAGCACCAAACGCTGTCTAGTCCAGTACCACCACCAGTGTTCCAGCACCGAACGCTGTCTAGTCCGCCACCACCACCAGTGTCTGCTGCTGGAGCAGCACAGCGCCGAACGCTGTCCACTCCGGCACCACCACCAGTGTTTGCCGCTGGAGCAGCACAACAACAAACACTGATTAGTTCGGCGTCACCACAAGTGTCTGTTGCTGGAACAGAATGGTGCCTAAAACTGTCTAATCCGGCACCACCACCAGTGTATGCTGCTGGAACAGCACAGCGCCGAACACTGTATAATCTGGCACCAACACCAGTGTCTGCTGCTGGAGCAGCACAGCACCGAACACTGATTAGTATAGCACCACTACAAGTGTCTGCTGCTGGAGTAGAACGGCGCCAAACACTGTCTAATCCGGCACCACCACCAGTGTCTTCTGCTGGAGCAGCACAGCAACGAACACTGATTAGTACAGCACCACCACAAGTGTCTGCTTCTGGAACAGAACGGCGCCAAACACTGTCTAATCCGGCACCACCACCAGTGTCTGCTGCTGGAACAGCACAGCGCTGAACTATGTCTAGTCTGGTACCACCACCAGTGTCTGCTGCTGCAACAGCACAGCACCCATTGCTGTCTAGTCCGGCACCAGCACAGTGCAGAATGCTGTCTAGTTCAGCACCACCACCAGTGTCTAATGCTGGAACAGCACAAAGCCGAACTCTGTGTTGTCCAACACGACCACCAGTGTCTGCTGCTGGAACAGCACAGCGCCGAACGCTGTCTAGTCCGGCACCACTACCAGTGTCTGCTGCTGGAACAGCACAGCGCCGAACTGGTAATTTGTGAAAAATCCGACCTCAGGAGCAGGTTCTTTATTGTAAAAGCTGTAAAAGCAGTGGTTATGTGAACAGCCAAGGACAGGAGCTAGTTCCCTACTATTAAAGCGGTGATTATATGAAGAGTGATTCTTTATAGTAGGAGAGTGATTATATGCACAGATGACCTCAGGAGCTGGTTCTTTACTGTAAAAGTAATGATATTATGAAAGGCCAATTTTAGGAGTTAGTTCTTTACTGTAAGAGCCGTAATTAAATGAACAGCCAACCTCTGGTAATTTATTGTAGGAGCAGTGATTATATGAAAAGATGATCACAGCAACTGGTTCTTTACTGTAAGAGCGGTGATTATATGAACAGACAACCTCAGGAGCTGGTTCTTTACTGTAAGAGTGGTGATTGTATAAACCAACAATCTCTGGAGTTGGTTCTTTGCTGGAAGAGCAATGCTTATATGAACAGCTGACTTCAGGAGCTGGTTCCTTACTGTAAGAGCATAGGTTATATGAATGGTTGATCTCGGGAGCTGGTTCTTTACTGTAAGAGCAGTGATAATATGAATGGTCGACCTCAGGAGCTGGTTCTTTGCCGTAATAGCAATGATTATATGAATGGTCGACCTCAGGATCTGGTGCTTTACTGTAAGAGCGATGATTACATGAACAGTCTACCTCAGAAACTGGTTCTTTACTGTAAGAGCATAGATTATATGAATGGTTGACCTCAGAATATGGTTCTTTACTGTAAGAGCGATGATAATATGAATGGTTGACCTCAGGAGCTGGTTCTTTGCTGTAATAACAATGATTATATGAATGGTCGACCTCAGGATCTGGTTCTTTACTGTAAGAGCGATGATTATATGAACAGTCTACCTCAGAAACTGGTTCTTTACTGCAAGATCATAGATTATATGAATGGTTGACCTCAGAAACTGGTTATTTAATGTAAGAGTATAGATTGTATGAATGGTCGACCTCAGGAGCTGGTTCTTTACTGTAAGAGCATAGATTATATGAATGGTTGACCTCAGAAACTGGTTCTTTACTGTAAGAGCATAGATTATATGAATGGTTGACCTCAGAAACTGGTTATAATGTAAGAGCATAGATTATATGAATGGTCGACCTCAGGAGCTGGTTCTTTACTGTAAGAGCATAGATTATATGAATGGTTGACCTCAGAAACTGGTTCTTTACTGTAAGAGCATAGATTATATGAATGGTCGACCTCAGGAGCTGGTTCTTTACTGTAAGAGCATAGATTATATGAATGGTTGACCTCAGAAACTGGTTCTTTAATGTAAGAGCATAGATTATATGAATGGTTGACCTCAGGAGCTGGTTCTTTACTGTAAGAGCATAGATTATATGAATGGTTGACCTCAGAAACAGTTTTTTTACTGTAAGAGCATAGATTATATGAATTGTTGATCTCGGGAGCTGGTTCTTTACTGTAAGAGCAGTGATTATATGAACGATTGACCTCAGGAGCTGGTTCTTTACTGTAAGAGCAGTGATTATATGAATAATTGACCTCAGGAGCTGGTTCTTTACTGTAAGAGCAGTGATTATATGAATGATTGACCTCAGAATCTGGTTCTTTTCTGTAAGTGCGATGATTATATGAATGGTCGACCTCAGGAGCGGGTTCTTTACTGTAAGAGCAGTGATTATATGAATGGTAGACCTTAGCAGCTGGTTCTTTACTGTAAGAGCAGTGATTATATGAATGGTTGACCTCAGGACCTGGTTCTTTACTGTAAGAGCAGCAGGATTGGGAGGGAAAAATGTGTTTTTTGAGACCGACGGGCCCATACATTATGTTGTGCACTTCTGTATAGATATTTCCATTAACAATAACACGCCCATCACATAATAACACCCGGAGACAATCACGACATTTCCGTAAATCAGAGCGACAACACATACGCCGCATTCTCCATCTGCCGATACGGAGGACGGTTTTTCGGATGTACCTGGCGGTTGTTTTCACCCCTTAACAGCCCCATTTGCAAAAGCGTTATACTAAAAATACACCTAACGTTCCGATGCCGTCGCCGCCTCCCCTCCCCCGCTCATATACATACCGCACTATAACTTACCCGTACTCCCTTCCCTTTACAAACCCGTTACATGACATGAAAGTATATTTCTCGCCTTTCTGCCATCAGTTCAGAAAGTTTAGTTTCCATAACAACCAATCTCAACTCGGACTCCATTTGTAGGAGCGTTGTCTATATATATATATATTATTCATATATACAACCAATGCACTTGTATACCAAATCTGCTGTCCTATGGTACTCAGGGCTTATATTTCCGGGGTTTAATGAGTTAATGGGAGTTGTACTCCACTTCATAGTTAGAATATCATATCTGTCGCCCAATTTCACTATACAAACTGGATATATTACTAAATAGTTCCCTTAGACCTGATGAGGCTATTGTACTTATTGTGATAATCCATTGTGTATCATCCTGATATTAAAGTGATCATTTTAGGAGTCCAGCTCTAGAGTAAGAGAGCAAAAGAGTCCAATGTATGCAGGCTCCTCCCACCGAGCCTGACTGACAGCTGCAGCTTGTACTGAGCAGTGAGAGATCTCAGCAGGGAGGAGGGACACTGAGGAGCTGTCAGTCAGGTTAAATAAGTAGAGATCTCAGAAGTAAGGAGGAGAGGCAATGAGGGGCTTTCAATTAGGTTAGATTGGTGGATATTCAGCAGCTGCAGGGAGGAGGGGCACTGAGGGGGTTTCTATTAGGTTAGATTGGTGGATATTAAGCAGCAGCAGGGAGGAGGGGCACTGAGGGGCTTTCAATTAGGTTAGATTGGTGGAGATTCAGCAGCAGCAGGGAGGAGGGGAACTGAGGGGCTTTCTATTAAGTTAGATTGGTGGAGACTTCTGCAGTAGGGAGGAGGGGCAATCAGGATAGAGTGGTGGAGATTCAGCAGCAGGGAGGAGGGGCACTGAGGAGCTGTCAATCAGGTTAAATGGGTAATCTCAGCAGCAGGGAGGAGGGGCACTGAGGAGCTGTCAATCAGGTTAAATGGGTGATCTCAGCAGCAGGGAGGAGGGGCACTGAGGGGCTGTCAATCAGGTTAAATGGGTGATCTCAGCAGCAGGGAAGAGGGGCACTGAGGAGCTGTCAATCAGGTTAAATGGGTGATCTCAGCAGCAGGGAGGAGGGGCACTGAGGAGCTGTCAATCAGGTTAAATGGGTGATCTCAGAAGCAGGGAGGAGGGGCACTGAGGGGCTGTCAATCAGGTTAAATGGATGATCTCAGAAGCAGGGAGGAGGGGCACTGAGGAGCTGTCAATCAGGTTAAATGGGTGATCTCAGAAGCAGGGAGGAGGGGCACTGAGGAGCTGTCAATCAGGTTAAATGGGTGATCTCAGCAGCAGGGAGGAGGGGCACTGAGGAGCTTTGGATCAGGCTAATTGGGTGGAAATCTCAGCAGCAGGGAGGAGGGACAATAAGGGGCTTTCAATTAGGTTAAGTTGGTGGAGACCACCACAGCAGGAAGGAGGGACAATCAGGTTAGAGTGGTGGAGATTCAGCAGCAGGGAGAAGGGGCACTGATGAGCTGTCAATCAGGTTAATTGGGTGATCTCAGAAGCAGGGAGGAGGGGAAATGACTGGCTTTCAATCAAGCTAATTGGGTGGAAATCTCAGCAGCAGGGAGGAAGGGCAATGAGGAGCTGTCAATCAGGGGACACTGAGGAGCTGTCAATCAGGTTAGAATGATGTAGATTCAACAGCAGCAGGAAGGAGAGGCACTAATGAGCTGTCAATCAGCCTAGAAACATGGAGATTTAGCATCAGCAGAGAGGAGGGGCACTGAGGAGTTGTCAATCAGGTTAAATGGGTGGAGCTCTCAGTTGCAGGGAGGAACAGCAATGAGGAGCTGTCAATCAGGCTTGGTGGATGGAGATTTAGCAGCAGAGAGAAGGGGCACTGAGGAGCTGTCAATCAGGGTAGATGGATGAAGATTCAGAAGCTGCATGGTAAAGTGGCACTGAGGAGCGGTCAATCAGACTGGGAATGGTTGCGTTCCGCTGCAGGGAGGAGAGGCAATGAGGAGCTTGGTGGGTGGAAATTGAGTTGAGTCTTTGAGTAAGGATTATACAGCCATCCTGACAGATTTTCACAATAAGTACAGCAGTCTGATAATATACGAGATCTATTTAATAAAGTATGCAATTAGTATTGTGAGATCTGGTGACAGATCTGCTTTAAATAGCAATTTCCTAATTTAAAGTAATGTTATCATGTTCATATAGTAACATCGCCTTAATCCATTGGATTAAAGGGATTTTACTATATGAATTACTTTAATTATAGTATGTTGGCTTAAAGGATTAAAGCAATGTCTGCTGGATGCAGTCCGGATTTTTTTTTGTTTTGTTTGATTTTTTTTATCCTCTACTAGCCAGAGGGGAAAGCAAATAAAAGGAGCTTGTTGCTCTAAAAGTCCAAATATATCCAATTAATTTCACTGCTGTCCTTGCAATGCCTTGTTTCTCCTGCGGGGGTGCTGTATGTTAAAGCAACACTTTTTCCTTGGATGTCCTAAAAACTGTATCTGGAGACAACCAGCTATTAGTTGATCACTATTGGACCATTCGGACGAAAAATGGGCAAGCTGACTCGGGCATCAACAAACAGATTGGTAAACATAGGCAGGCTAGCAAGAGTTAATCTCTGCCAGTCTGCTTGTGAGTCATCTTTGATCACATGCTGTGGGGGAGCCAATCGCAGCTGCCCCCCTCCTATATATGCAGGCTGGACACACCCATTAATGCCAGCTATAGTTTATCTATACTGGTCTTAGTGAGGTGTTGTAATACAGACTAACTGGTAGTTGTAGTACGTGATGTTGTTAAGTTAACACTTGTTGTCTTCCTTCCTGTTCTTGCTTTTCTCCTGAGTCTCTCATTGTTGGTTCCTGTGAGTTTGAGGTGTCAGAGTTTTGTTTTTTCCCTGTCTGTCCTTTTCTCTGTTTTCATCTCTTCTGCCCCTTCCTTCTCTGGAGGGAGGAATCAGATTAGGAGCTTAGCCAGGCATTGGACTCAGGCATCTCCACCCTTAAGGGTAGCCCTGACATTAGAGATAGCCTAGGGACCCCTAGCATGAGGGACAGCATAGGAGCCCTTTCACTCACTTTCCTACAATCACATCATGACACTTTTGTATTAAAGCATCTGATGAGAGTGTGCAAATGTCATTATGAAGAACGGGGAAAGACACATAGACCTCATATCCAACCTATATTACTGGGAGAGACACACAGAGCTCACATCCAGCCTATATTACTGAAAGAGACACACAGACCTCACATCCAGCCTATATTACTGGGAGAGACACACAGAGCTCACATCCAGCCTATATTAGTGGGAGAGACACACAGAGCTCACATCCAACCTATATTACTGGGAGAGACACACAGAGCTCACATCCAGCCTATATTAAAGGGAGAGACACACAGACCTCACATCCAGCCTATATTACTGGGAGAGACACACAGACCTCACATCCAGCCTATATTACTGGGAGAGACACACAGAGCTCACATCCAGCCTATATTACTGAAAGAGACACACAGACCTCACATCCAGCCTATATTACTGGGAGAGACACACAGAGCTCACATCCAGCCTATATTAGTGGGAGAGACACACAGAGCTCACATCCAACCTATATTACTGGGAGAGACACACAGAGCTCACATCCAGCCTATATTAAAGGGAGAGACACACAGACCTCACATCCAGCCTATATTACTGGGAGAGACACACAGACCTCACATCCAGCCTATATTACTGGGAGAGACACACAGAGCTCACATCCAGCCTATATTACTGGGAGAGACACACAGACCTCACATCCAGCCTATATTACTGGGAGACACCCACAGACCTCACATCCAGCCTATATTACTGGGAGAGACACACAGACCTCACATCCAGCCTATATTACTGGGAGAGACACACAGACCTCACATCCAGCCTATATTACTGAAAGAAACACACAGACCTCACATCCAGCCTATATTACTGGGAGAGACACACAGAGCTCACATCCAGCCTATATTACTGGGAGAGACACACAGAGCTCACATCCAGCCTATATTACTGGGAGAGACACACAGACCTCACATCCAGCCTATATTACTGGCAGACACACACAGACCTCACATCCAGCCTATATTACTGGGAGACACACAGAGCTCACATCCAGCCTATATTACTGGGAGAGACACACAGAGCTCACATCCAGCCTATATTACTGGGAGAGACACACAGACCTCACATCCAGCCTATATTACTGGGAGAGACACACAGAGCTCACATCCAGCCTATATTACTGGGAGAGACACACAGACCTCACATCCAGCTTATATTACTGGGAGACACACAGACCTCACATCCAGCCTATATTACTGGGAGACACACGGACCTCACATCCAACCTATATTACTGGGAGAGACACACAGAACTCACATCAAGCCTATATTACTGGGAGAGACACATAGAGCTCACATCCAGCCAATATTACTGGGAGAGACACACAGACCTCACATCCAGCCTATATTACTGGGAGAGACACATAGAGCTCACATCCAGCCAATATTACTGGGAGAGACACACAGAGCTCACATCCACCCTATATTACTGGGAGAGACACACAGAGCTCACATCCAGCCTATATTACTGGGAGAGACACACAGACCTCACATCCACCCTATATTACTGGGAGAGACACACAGAGCTCACATCCAGCCTATATTACTGGGAGAGACACACAGACCTCACATCCAGCCTATATTACTGGGAGAGACACACAGAGCTCACATCCAGCCTATATTACTGGGAGAGACACACAGACCTCACATCCAGCTTATATTACTGGGAGACACACAGACCTCACATCCAGCCTATATTACTGGGAGACACACGGACCTCACATCCAACCTATATTACTGGGAGAGACACACAGAACTCACATCCAGCCTATATTACTGGGAGAGACACATAGAGCTCACATCCAGCCAATATTACTGGGAGAGACACACAGACCTCACATCCAGCCTATATTACTGGGAGAGACACATAGAGCTCACATCCAGCCAATATTACTGGGAGAGACACACAGAGCTCACATCCACCCTATATTACTGGGAGAGACACACAGAGCTCACATCCAGCCTATATTACTGGGAGACACACAGACCTCACATCCACCCTATATTACTGGGAGAGACACACAGAGCTCACATCCAGCCTATATTACTGGGAGAGACACACAGACCTCACATCCAGCCTATATTACTGGGAGAGACACACAGAGCTCACATCCAGCCTATATTACTGGGAGAGACACACAGACCTCACATCCAGCTTATATTACTGGGAGACACACAGACCTCACATCCAGCCTATATTACTGGGAGACACACGGACCTCACATCCAACCTATATTACTGGGAGAGACACACAGAACTCACATCCAGCCTATATTACTGGGAGAGACACATAGAGCTCACATCCAGCCAATATTACTGGGAGAGACACACAGACCTCACATCCAGCCTATATTACTGGGAGAGACACATAGAGCTCACATCCAGCCAATATTACTGGGAGAGACACACAGAGCTCACATCCACCCTATATTACTGGGAGAGACACACAGAGCTCACATCCACCCTATATTACTGGGAGAGACACACAGACCTCACATCCAGCCTATATTACTGGGAGACACACAGACCTCACATCCGGCCTATATTACTGGAAGAGACACACAGACCTCACATCCAGCCTATATTACTGGGAGACACACAGATCTCACATCCAGCCTATATTACTGGGAGAGACACACAGAGCTCACATCCAGCCTATATTACTGGGAGAGACACACAGACCTCACATCCAGCCTATATTACTGAAAGAAACACACAGAGCTCACATCCAGCCTATATTACTGGGAGAGACACACAGAGCTCACATCCAGCCTATATTACTGGGAGAGACACACAGACCTCACATCCAGCCTCTATTACTGGCAGACACACACAGACCTCACATCCAGCCTCTATTACTGGCAGACACACACAGACCTCACATCCAGACTATATTACTGGGAGAGACACAGAGCTCACATCCAGCCTATATTACTGGGAGAGACACACAGAGCTCACATCCAGCCTATATTACTGGGAGACACACAGAGCTCACATCCAGCCTATATTACTGGGAGAGACACACAGAGCTCACATCCAGCCTATATTACTGGGAGAGACACACAGACCTCACATCCAGCCTATATTACTGGGAGAGACACACAGAGCTCACATCCAGCCTATATTACTGGGAGAGACACACAGACCTCACATCCAGCTTATATTACTGGGAGACACACAGACCTCACATCCAGCCTATATTACTGGGAGACACACGGACCTCACATCCAACCTATATTACTGGGAGAGACACACAGAACTCACATCCAGCCTATATTACTGGGAGAGACACATAGAGCTCACATCCAGCCAATATTACTGGGAGAGACACACAGACCTCACATCCAGCCTATATTACTGGGAGAGACACATAGAGCTCACATCCAGCCAATATTACTGGGAGAGACACACAGAGCTCACATCCACCCTATATTACTGGGAGAGACACACAGAGCTCACATCCACCCTATATTACTGGGAGAGACACACAGACCTCACATCCAGCCTATATTACTGGGAGACACACAGACCTCACATCCGGCCTATATTACTGGAAGAGACACACAGACCTCACATCCAGCCTATATTACTGGGAGACACACAGATCTCACATCCAGCCTATATTACTGGGAGATACACACAGATCTCACATCCAGCCTATATTACTGGGAGAGACACACAGACCTCACATCCAGCCTATATTACTGGGAGAGACACATAGACCTCACATCCAGCCTATATTACTGGGAGACACACAGACCTCACATCCGGCCTATATTACTGGGAGAGACACACAGACCTTACATCCAGTCTATATTACTGGGAGAGACATACAGACCTCACATCCGGCCTATATTACTGGGAGAGACACACATACCTCACATCCAGCCTATAGTACTGGGAGACAGAAAGACCTCACATCCAGTCTATATTACTGGGAGGGACACACAGACCTCACATCCGGCCTATATTACTGGGAGAGACACACATACCTCACATCCAGCCTATAGTACTGCGAGAGACACACAGACCTCACATCCAGCCTATATTACTGGGAGAAACACACAGACCTCACATCCAGCCTATATTACTGGGAGACACACACATACATCACATCCAGCCTATATTAGTGGGAGAGACACACAGACCTCACATCCAGCCTATATTACTAGGAGAGACACACAGATCTCACATCCAGCCTATATTACAGGGAGAAGCACACAGACCTCACATCAAGCCTATATTACTGGGAGAGACACACAGACCTCACATCCAGCCTATATTACTGGGAGAGACACACAGACCTCACATCCAGCCTATATTAGTGGGAGAGACACACAGACCTCACAGCCAGCATATATTACTGGGAGAGACACACAGACTTCACATCCAGCCTATATTACTGGGAGAAACACACAGATCTCACATCCAACCTATATTACTGGGAGAGACACACAGACCTCACATCCAGCCTATATTACTGGGAGAGACACACAGACCTCACATCCAGCCTATATTACTGGGAGAGACACACAGACCTCACATTGGGCCTATATTACTGGGAGAGACACACAGAGCTCACATCCAGCCTATATTACTGGAAGAGACACACAGAGCTCACATCCAGCCTATATTACTGGGAGAGACACACAGACCTCACATCCAGCCTATATTACTGGAAGAGACACACAGAGCTCACATCCAGCCTATATTACTGGAAGAGACACACAGAGCTCACATCCAGCCTATATTACTGAGAGAGACAATCTCACAAGCGTCTCCACACGATAAATTGACATAGTGCGGATAGAAAACCGGTGCTGAAGATCAGCTTATAAGGAATCACTGTGGATATAGGATTTCTATTAATCCCATCCACTGAGCCTATACTGTACAGCGCGTTTTGGATGCAGTGAAAATACATTATGTCCGAAACGCTACTAATCCCAATCGTGGGCACGTGGCCTTAAGGATCAGCGGTAAATACTTCATAAAGGGATTTCTTATTGTGATTTTCTTTTTTCTCCGCTGTTCTTAAACTACTTAATTCTATAGCGAGAATTTACTAAACATCAGTCGAAATCCCAAAAGTGCAGTCAGGGATTATTTACTTTCGGAAAACAGCGTTTGTTTCAGAGTAAGCCGGAGCGTTATAGCATCCAATTCATCCATAACACTTTAGTGGAGATGTCTGCCGCACTTCAGCGGATCCCCAGACATGTATTGCTAGAAGTGTCTTTGCTACCAAAGCATATTTTTGCAAGTAAGACTGACAGACGCTGCACAGGATTCTGGCACTAGCAAAAAATAAAATATTAAAGCCCTAAAGAAATTTTTAGATATAGACTTCAAATTTTGGGAGACCTGAAAAGCTAGACACTACTATTTGTTTACACTCCTTAAAGACGACCTGTCACCAGGTCAAAAGCAGAAAGCTTTTGCATGTATTTTAGTCCAGAGGGTCCCCTGAGTATTTCGCTTTTTATTTTTCTGAAATCCATCATACGGTTCCAGAGTTATGGGCCTTTTTATATTGTGCTAATTTGTATGGGTTTTTCTAAAGGGGGCGTGACCCACTGGATAATTATGCAAAACACTCTAAGAACACGCCCCTAAGGAGTCTGTAAACCTAATAAGTACCATATCTCTGTAACCGTATGGTGGATTTTAATGAAACAAAAAACAGAATAATCATAATAAGGCAGCAGTGGGAATAAAATAAGAGCAAAAATTTTCCACTTCTTATCTGGTGACAGGTTCACTTTAAAGGGCACCAGATACCTATAAAATGCCTTAATATAGTTCAATGTGTTAGTGGGTTCATGGAAATGTTGTCCAAGGAGTAAACTCACCAGTGCATATAGTATATATATATATATATATATATATATATATATATACACACACACACTAACAACGAAATATACTTTATTATTTATATATATATAATATTTAATATAATAATATTTAGTCATTTATACAGCGCTATTAATTCCACAGCACTTTACATACATTGGCATTATATATTTATATTATATTATACATATATATATATATATATATATGTGACGCCCTGGCCTATCAGGTCGTCACAGGGTATTGTGCATCTGCCCTCCCACACAGTATCCAATCCTCCTTCGTTACGGATCCCTGTTCTTTGGTGTTGCTAAGATCAGAGCCAGTTAAAACCCTAGGAACACTCTGCACCACACCCACCAGACACACCATTGGTGGCCCTGAAGGGAATAGGACCGTCCATTTGGGGGGTTGGTAGAGGAAAGTGAAAAAGTGAAAGAGAAGCGAGAAAGGAGTGGAAGGAGTAGGAGTGTGGAGTGGTGTCTCTCTGAGAGGGAGAGGTCACCGGCAGGGAGTAGGGCTCCTCAAGACTACTAGGTGGCAGACGTTGGTCTGGGCCTGGTAGGAGCTGGAACTCCGGTCGCAGGGGATCTTGTCAAGGGGCACGGATTGCCGAGGAGGGCAGCCGGCGGCCTTGTACCATCACCGGGCAGGGGCCAGGGCACGACGGGGTATGCAGACCCTAGGCCGGGAAGTAGTCTCAAGCGTCCTGATAATTTACCCGACAGGGGGGGAAAGTCTTCAAGATTCATCCCTCACCCGCTCCAAAATTGGGGTAGTAGCGCAACGAGGGGATAGGACTTTTCCCAAAACACAGTCCACCAAGTCCCAAGCGTGAACCCTGAGAGCAAGCTCACTCCGTTAGCCATATGGGTGAGCGGGACCCGACTAGTTCCACACTATAGGGTCCAACAGTGAGAAGGTGCCACGGAAAAGGCAACAGGCTAACAAGCAACACCAAGGGCATGGATCCAAGCATGCTCCCTCCCTGCTGCAGCGGTGCTCAGAATTCTGGTTCACAAGTTGTTGGTGTCAGTATTCCTGGACTGAGTGAGTACTCAGAAAACTCATCCTTTTCCCAACAGAACCCCTTCACCGCCCCACCGGGCCCCGGGGCACAACCACCTACCCACAGACACCTTGCTGCTATACCAGCGCCACTGGGCTCCCCCCTCAACATCAGCAGTGGTACTCCACCTTACCACACACCGTGGGTGGCATCCCGAACTTCTAACTCCCCTGTACGTACTCCCCTTTTCAAACTCGAGTGTCCGCACGAACCTCCGGGTCCGGAGACCCCCTCGAGCCACTGCAGTTCCGGATCCGAGCGGCTCGGCCGCTGACACGGGGGCCGTACATATATATATATATATATAAATATATATACTGATGAGCAAAAGGGTAACAATGTTTTGTACCTTTGACTTTTAGGCTCTATATCTCACCATCCACTACAGCTTTGAGCGTGAGACGACCTTCATTTTATAGACAATCATCTTCGCTATCTCATATATAAATGTGACTGGCAGCTATTTAGCATATGATTAGCTATGCAGATTCTTGTCAGGTCACTGCATTGTTACTGTTTTGCTCCTGGAGGTGGAGAAATCTTTTTCCTCCCATATACTTCAAATTACAATTTGTTCTCACATTTCCTAATAGCTCAGTTTGTTATTCGGTGATTTCAAGTGAAAGGTCACTGGTTGGATACGAGGAGCAGCCATGAAGACAATGAGAAAAATCATCATCCAGCTCATTGATAGTGGTCTATCTCGGCCAAGAAAATGCCAAACTGCATCATGAGAGGCCATGACAGTTGGAAGAATAAGAAATGAAGTCCGTCCATCCATTCAGAAGTCAAGAGGTGACGTCCAGGCAAAATATCGGAGTCAACAAGTCACTCATCACAAGGTCTATCAGTTCTGGTGACACCCGGCAGTGGAGGCGGCTCGTATGCTCCATAATAGGGAGGTCACAGACGTTCATGGAAGCACCGGGCGACGCACATTACACAAGTCTGGAATGGTGGCCCGAAAACAGGTGAAGAAACTTCAACTTCAATATCATCATCAAAAGCGTCTCCTCGAGTTTGCAAAGAAGGAAAAGTGGTGAATAGAAGATTGGAAACGGGTGATTTGGATCGATGAGATGAAAGTCAATAGACGGCTCTGATGGGGGCAAATGGGTCTAGAAGAAACAAGAGAAGAAGGGGCGAATGGATCGAGAAACTGAAGGAACTGTCAAGTCCGGTGGAGGAAGCCTGATGATATGGGGGGGTTCACAGGCAAAGGCGTTGGATACTTGACCAGGATGGATGGTGGGCTCAATGCTGAGCTATATATGAGTGTCCTAGAAGATGAATTACTTCATAGACTCGAGTACTATGGGTATGAAAAGGAGGACATAGTGTTCCAGGAGGACAACGACCAGAAGCATACGATGAGACTGGAGAAGAAATGGTGCAATGACAATGAAGTAGAGGAGCTGGATTATCCCCACAGTCTCCAGACCTCAACCCAATACAATACTATTGGGTAGAGTTGAAGAAAAGCTGTATACATTCCCAAGTGAGCGACCAGTATTCACCAACATTGGGAACATGGAAAAGACACCTGGGGTCAGATATCGGTCAAGACATGCTTGAATCTGAAGGAGAACATGCCCAGAAGGATTCCGGAGGGGTGAAAGCCAAATGTGAATTTACAAAATACTAAAAAAATAATACAAATTAAGATTTTTAGAAGCAAAACAGTAACAATGCAGTGACATTACAATAATCTACATAATTAATCATATGCTAAATAATTGCAATTCAATTTTATGTATGAGATAGCCAAGATGATTGTCTATAAAATAAAGGTCGTCTCATACTCAAAGCTGTCGAGGACAGTGAGAAATGGAGCCGGAAAGTCAGAAGCTCAAAACATTGTTACCCTTTTGCTTGTCAGTGTACAATGTACTTAAAAGGTTGTGGTTTTTTCATTCAGTCTCCTATTTTGACTGCAGTTTCATGCAAAAGAAAAATCAGAGAACCTGTCAATATCATGAGGTTTGTACAGTTTATATTTGTATCAGTCAACAGAGAAAGGCAATGAAAGCTTTAACCCGAATGCCCCTTCTTTAATTGTCAACCACTGGGGAATGTGAAGACTAGACAGGCTATAGATGTAGGGATGACCTTCTATACAGGCTACAGGCTATGTTCGGTTTGTGAGGATGACCTTCTTTATGCCTTCAGATTTACAAAGCTTTGGTTATAACTAGTCCTTACTTTTTATACTGTTGTTATGTTGTTTGCTGTCTACAATGGTGTACATAGAAGAAAGACGCTTCATGGCAAAGATTAATCTAGGTCCTGCATTATGACCCCTACATTTCTCTGGTCTTTGCGTAACTCCTTCCATAATTTCTTTCCGTGAGCCTTAGGTCCCTTCACACTGGTTCAATTTTCTGATTGCATATACATCTCAGCTAATCCTGTGGTTAATTATTATTTTCTGCAAGTTCTTGATTACATATACATCTCTGATAATCCTGTGGTTAATTATTTTTTTGCTGCAAGTTCGTGATTACACATATATATCACCTAATCCTGTGGTTAACCATCTCCCTGCTGCAAGTTCCTAATTGCGTATACATCTCTGCTAATCCTGTGGTTAATTATTTATTTGTTGGAATTTCTTGATTACATATACATCTCTGATAATCCTGTGGTTAATTATTTCTTTGCTGCAAGTTCTTGATCATAATATACATCTCAGCTAATCCTGCAGTTAATTAGTTCTTTGCTGCAAGTTTTTGATTACATATACATCACAGCTAATCATGTGGTTAATTATTTCTTTGCTGCAAGTTCTTGATTGCAAATACATCTCAGCTAATCATGTGGTTAATTAGTTCTTTGCTGCAAGTTCTTGATTACATATACATCTCAGTTAATCCTATGGTTAATTATTTCTTTGCTGCAAGTTCTTGATTACATATACATCTCTGCTAATCCTGTGGTTAATTATTTCTTTGCTGCAAGTTCCTGATTACATATACATCTCACAAAATCCTCTGGTTATTTCTTTCTGCAAATTATTGATTACATATTCATCTCAGCTAATCCTGTGGTCAACCATCTCCCTGCTGTAAGTTACTAATTGCATATACAGTCATGGCCAAAAGTTTTGAGAATGCTACAAATATTAATTTTTACAAAGTCTACTGCTTAAGTTTTTCTAATGGCAATTTGCATATACTCCAGAATATAATAAAGAGTGATCAGCTTAATAGCAATTACTTGCAAAGTCAATATTGGCTAAAAAAATGAACTTTAACCTCCAAAACACATTTCAACATCATTGCATTCCTGCCTTAAAAGGAGCAGCTAACATTGTTTAAGTGATTGTTCCATTAACACAGGTGTGGGTGTTGATGAGGACAGGGCTGGCGATCAATCAGTCATGATTAAGTAAGAATGACACCACTGGACACTTTAAAAGGAGTCTGGTGCTTGGTATCATTGTTTCTCTTCAGTTAACCATGGTTATCTCTAAAGAACACGTGCAGCCATCATTGCTCTGCAGAAAAATGGCCTAACAGGGAAGAGTATCGCAGCTACAAAGATTGCACCTCAGTCAACAATCTATCGCATCATCAAGAACTTCAAGGAGAGAGCTTCCATTGTTGCCAAAAATTGTTGCCTTCTATTGTTGCCACTTCTCTCCAGAAAAAACATCAGGGACCGACTGATATTCTGCAAAAGGTATAGGGAGTGGACTGCTGAGGACTGGGGTAAAGTCATTTTCTCAGATGAATCCCCTTTTCGATTGTTTGGGACATCTGGAAAACAGCTTATTAGGAGAAGAAGAGGTGAGCGCTACCACCAGTCTTGTCTCATGCCAACTGTTAAGCATCCGGAAACCATTCATGTGTGGGGCTGCTTCTCAGCCAAGGGAATCGCACCACTCACAGTCTTGCCTAAAAACACAGCCATGAATAAAGAATGGTACCAGAATGTCCTCCAAGAGCAACTTCTCCCAACCGTCCAAGAGCAGTTTGGCGCCCAACAATGCCTTTTCCAGCATGATGGAGCACCTTGCCATAAAGCAAAGGTGATCACTAAATGGCTCATGGAACAAAACATAGAGATTTTGGGTCCATGGCCTGGAAACTCCCCAGATCTTAATCCCATTGAGAACTTGTGGGCAATCATCAAGAGACGGGTGGACAAACAAAAACCAACAAATTCTGGCAAAATGCAAGCATTGCTTATGCAAGAATGGACGGCTATCAGTCAGGATTTGCTCCAGAAGTTGATTGAGAGCATGCCCGGGAGAATTGCAGAGGTCCTGAAGAAGAAGGGTCAACACTGCAAATATTGACTTGCTGCATTAACTCATTCTAACTGTCAATGTAACCTTTTGGAACTCATAATATGACTGCAATTATATTTCTGTATAACAAACTGAATGTGATGGCAGATAGAGAAGTGGGAGAATTAAAAGACAGTGGGGGGTAAAAATTGAAGTAGGACAGTTGGATGAATGGATGATTGGAACAACAATGAGAAAGGAGATAGTTAACATCAGGATAGAGGCAGAGAAGATTGAAAAAAACCCAGGAGAATTCATAAGCAAAGTTACCATCATCGAAAGATATGAATATTACGAAGGGGAATAACCTTATCACGGTGTGGATTTAGGTGGAGATGAAGAATAACGTCAAGAGGAACATCAGGGTGATGGAACAAGAGCAATCAGTGATGAGGCACCAGAAATAGTAAGAGGACAGGATGACATTGAAGGAGAGGACCAAGAGAAAATTTACAATTGGACACCTGGAGGTTGAATCATGAAAGTAGAAAGAAAAATTTCAGGAGAGGAATTATTTTCTTCACTTTTCTAAGAATCAAACCCATCACCATCACAAAATAGGGCCAACATTAGGCTTTAAATCATCTAAAGTTTGTAGATCATCAGCAGACTGTTTGCCCGTTCTCTTGTGATGACGTGTCGTAGAGACAGGGGCGCTCAACTTCTACGACTAGAGGATATGGAAGTCATGATGGCTCTGGTGTCATGAGTGTGTCCTGCTCTGGGGAGACCTCTGGGATGAGAAGGCGACAACTCCTTATTGCTCACAGATCCACTACTTCAATTTGAGCGAAATCTACTTGCTTTTGGTGCTATAGAGGTTAAGGACGCTTTCGAATCTGGCTGTCCTTTGTAGCCTTAATCTCAGGTGCAGATTTTTTGTGACCACTCCCCTTTGCTATAAAACGTCACGTGTCTTATCATCTGATGCTGGTTATAAAATCTTCATTCTTATGCTGACCATTTTGGAAGGAGCCTGTCTCTGGAAGAAGCTGAGGAGTCATGACAATTGCAGCTGGAGTGTTTAGCTGCATTGGAGAAGCTTGGATTTTTTTTTCTTTTGTGTATCTTTTCCCTTTGTTTGTCTTCCTTTCCTTGTGTTTTATTATGGTAGTGGTGAGACTAGTGCTCAAGCTGGCCTTCTCACTAGCCAGGGTGAGTTCAGTGCAACCGAGAGCCTAGGCATGTGATCAGCAATGGGGGGAGGACCCATATAGGGACATTAGGGAGTGCAGGGATCAGCTCCAGGTGAATGTAGGAGGTGACCCTGCTCCCCTCTCTGCAGCACCAGGGCTCAACTGTCACGCTAAGTATGGTCAAGTGCCACTCGTACGGTAACAGGGAAAGGAAGGGAAACCCTATGTCTAGGGAAGGGGGAGATCGTGACCCCTGACCAAACTTTCTGCTGGCCCCTGGCTCTCCTGACCATCCTAGATAGGTTCCGCACCTATGCGCCGAGCAGGACACCTGGCCCTGGCTGACCCTGAACTGGGCCCTAGGTGGGGAATGGTTGGGATGAGCACTTAGTCACTTAGTCAACCCCACTAAGCTCTAAAGATCACACAGAGAGTACACACAGGGGAAAGTATATGAACAACTTATCTCCAGGATGACTCTGGGAGAGGTACAGCAACAAACAACAATGTTTCTTCAGATGAATACAAGCCGACTGCTTGCATCTAAGGACTATTCAGGAATATAACTCTATCACCAGAAAACACAAATGGGAAATGTGGGTATTTAAGGACACAAGGTGAAGTGATGGTAATTAACATCTAAAAGGTGAGGATATCTGCAGGGTCCTAAAAGAAAAGGAATACACCTCAAGCAGAGAAGATACATAGGATACCATTCACACCACAGCAGTCAGAATAGAATAGAATATCAGGGGAACACTTTGTGTAGCCAAACACTGCGACCTTCTATAGCCGAACACTTTGTGTAGCCAAACACTGTGACCTTCTATAGTCGGACACCAGAGGACTGTCTGTCAACCGTGACACAGCCGTGACATCACCGTTGTATTGTGTTCCCTGTGTAGCCTGTGTGTTGCGGTGCTTGCCCGGAGTTCCAACAGTATACCTGGTGGAACCCTGGTAGTCACTGCATGACAGATGGAGCCTATATGCATAGGGTAACCCCAATGTCTCTCTCTATAGGGTAACCTCAATGTATCTCTCAGCTTGGCATATGGAATGTCAATACACCTCAACTTTATCTCCTTTTGTGGTGTTGGTATATGGTGGTTCACCGTACTTGACGACCCAACCCTTGAAGGATGCAGCAGGACTAAATCCATTGACCCCTGAGCTTTCCTTGGTCGGCAGAATGGTCATCATGGAAAGGTACGAATATCACAAAGAGGAACAACCTTACCATGTGGTAGATCTAGATGGAGATAGAGAAGAACATAGAGCAATAAAACCCTTAGTGATACAATATCAAGAATAGAAAGAGAAGAGAACGACAAAGGAAGAGGACACAAAAAACGTCGTCAATGATTCAGGAAAGGAGAGAGTAAAATATCAAAAAAAAGAAGGGGTTTCTTTTCATTTTTAAGAAGAATACAAAAAAGTAGAAAAAAATATGACATATTAACATTTTACAAGAACTTTGATCTTAAGGAGACTCGAAATAACATGACCCAAATGCCAGACGGACGAATCCAGGCATGTAATCGCAAACTGCTGATAATCCCTCAAAAGACCAACAGCTGTGACAACACTTCACCAAGGACCACAGTCCCAATAAATACCCTTTACAAACTGTCCGTATTTAAGCCAAAAAACTGAGGACGGGAGGGTGGGAACGTTCCCAGCTGGGAGGCTGAAGTTCTTCGTCGGAACACCTTTCTACTTGTGCCTCCGTCCCAAAGTCCTGGAGACCACAAAAGGTCAATGAGCCACTAAAAACCCCTATCCCTTCACATACATCTTGAGAGGCCAACTCTATTTTCTTTTTAACCCCTTAAAAACCACTAATTCTCCTACAACTAGGCACCTGAAGACCCAAAAAATGTTGATCAGTGCTAAGAGGCTCCATGTTCTCCTCAAATAAATCTCACACAGTTCTCAGGTTGGAAAATATAGATGGCCCTGGAGCCGTGGATGACCTCTTGTACCATGGTGCCGCTCCATTCCCTCCCCCTCTGCCTTTGCTATGCCAGCACACCATTCCTTGACGGTGCTTTTGCTTGGTGATTCACTTGCACTCCCTCCAGAATGCCTCGTTTACTTGTTACTGGAGCTTCCATTGAATCTATTGACCCACAAATTGTCCTTTAAGGGTGACCTGGGTGTCCTGATCCTTCCCACCTTTGTAATTATAAGCTGATGCGCCCCGCTCTCACAGACTGCCCACCATAATCCTCTCCCTCACAGACTGCTCTCCATGCACCTGTTCTCTCACAGATTGCATCCATGGCCCCATCCTCTTTCACAGACTGTTGCCCACAGCCCTCTCGAGTGTTCTTTTTGGTCCATTTCTCACACACGCACTGACTGCTCCCTAGGCCCTCTACTCTCACGAAATGCTCCTCATACACCCCTTTCTCACAAACTGCTCCCCATGTATTTTTCAGTCTAGTATTCCCGTAGCAGTTCTGCTTTTCATCATTCCCCTATACATTGTGAATGGTGTGCAACTCTTTACTCTATCGTATAGTTCTATGTTTTTGAGTCTTGCACCTTGTTCACACCATTGGTGTTCCAGATGTATATTCTTTAATTAGTATGCATTTTCTGTCTGAGAACCCTGCCCCCACCCATAGCCATGTGTCTTATTTCACATATATAGCTTGGTCCTTTGCTTCCCATACAGAGCAAGTTTTTAACTGCAGGTGAGGTTACACATAAGTTAGGGACCCCAAAAATAGAGATTACCTTGGCGTTTGGTTTTGGGGCTCTTTGCATTGATCAATACAATGGCTAAACATCTCTTATACTCCTATTATTCATAGCAGTTATGCACATTCCATTTTCATGTTTTTCATTTTTTCAGATAGTTCATTGTATATTTCAGTCTAGTATTTCTGTGACGCCCCTGGACTAGTCAGGTCGTCACAGGGTACTGCGCACGCTCTTTCTCTCCCAGTACAGGACTCAACCCCCCATGGTTCTGGGTTCCCAACTTGCAGCACTGCCTCCATCAGCATCCAAAATCCCAATTACACCTCGCACCACACCTGTCAGGCACACCAGTGGGCTGCTATGTGTCACGCTCCCCGGGTCCTCTGCTCCGCTCCCCGGCTCACCTGCCACGCTCCCCGCTCTCCAGCCTCCATAGGCCGCGCTTCCCAGGCCTCCTGGTCCCGGCTCCCGGCGCCCGTCGGCTTCCCAGCCCCTGGCCGGCTCTGCTGCTTCCTCCTCTCAGCTTCCTGCCCTGGCTTCTGGCACCCGGGCCGCGCGCATGCGCATTAGGGCGCGCGCGCGGTCACTGACCCTTTCTTAAAGGGCCAGTGTCCACTGACAGGAAATGATGCACACAGGTACAGGGTATAAAGGGGATTAATGTCCAAGGGGGGGGGGCCTGTTCTTCGTGTTTCCCAAGCTAGGAGTCAGGTCTCCTTGTGTTCCTGTGAGATACTTACCTCTCTCTCTTTTAGAGCCGATCCTGCATTGCCATCCGGTCCTGCTGTATCTCAAACCCCGAACGCTGCCTATCTACCATCCTGACAGTCCGTACCATCCCGGTTCCCTGCGGTGACCCGCCATCTCGCTCCAACGGTTCCGGACCCCGCCTGACATCATCCCGGCTTCCGAACCTGAGCTCCGTCACCCGGACCACCATCAGTGACCCCGTGGTCCCAGGGACTTCTCCATTGTGTTCTAAGTGCACGGACTGTTCTGCTACCTAAAGTGCTCCGGCTACCGGACTCCGTTCCCTCTTCGGGGAGTTCGGTCCAGTGGATCCACCTCCCGGGTCTGCCCATCCATCTGGCCCTAACACTATGCTGGAATAGGGCCGCCCACCTAGGGGTCAGGCAGGGAGGTGGGAGGAGACAAGTGAGTGCACTGGTAGCCCTCGAGCAGTGAGTAGCTTGAGGAAGCTGGGAGTTGGAGCTCTCAGGGGAGAAGTAGATTGGGTTGCAGATGGTGGTCTGGACCTGGAGGAGTCGGAGACCCGGTCGAGGGATATTGGGAATGGGTGCCTGGCTGAGTCTCAGAGGATGCTCAGCAGCAGTACAATAGCCGGTCTGGGACCGAAAGCACGTCGGGGTACTGGACCCTGGGTCGGGGAGAGGCTTCAAGCAACCCGGCAGTTAACCTGCGGAGGACAGGGCCTCTATGGACTATTCCCACGAAGCTCAGAGATCGGGGGCACTAGCGCAACGATGGGGGCTTTCCAAGGAAGCGGCCCACTGAAATCCCAAGCATGAGCTCCTGAGAGCACAGCTCCTTCCCACCAAAAAGTTGGGAGCAGGGTCCAGACAGCTCCAAGCTAACGGGCCACTTGGACTACTAAAATCTGTGCACGGAGGCAGGATCCGGACTATCAGGCAGTGCTGCAGGGGACGGAACCCGGACGAGCTTCCCCAAGAGGGCAGCGGCACCCAGAGACTTGGTTTACAACGTTGTCAGCGTCTGCTTTACTTCTGCTTGAGTACCTGATCACCCTTCGCCTCAGCGAGCCTACGCACCCCTGCAATCCCTACCCTTGGAGCGAAAACCTCATCTAGCTGCCCCTGTTCCATCAACCCCTGTACTCCCATCGGCAGCGGCGGTACTCCCAATTACCGCACACCACGGGTGGCGTCACAAACTATCTAATCCCCCTGTAAATAACCACCCATCACGTTAAGAGTGACCCTGAGCCCCCGGGTCCGGAGACCCTCGAGCCACGAGCAGTGACACCCGGATCCGAGCGGTTCGACCGCTGCTGGGGCGGTCTATTCCCATAGCAGTTCTGCTTTTCATCATTCCCCTATACATTGTGACTGGTGTGCAACTCTTTACCTTATCGTATAGTTCTATGTGTTTGAGTCTTGCACCTTGTTCACACCGTTGGTGTTCCAGATGTACATTCTTTAATTAATTTGCTCCCCATGTTCCCGCTCTCACAGACTGCTCCAATTGCACCTTGATCTCTCACAGACTGCCTCCATGGTAGTCTAAAACAGTAGCAAAAATCTCTTTCTTTCCACTTTGTCATCTATCTATTGCAATGGGAAATGTGGCGCCCCTGAGGCTTTGGTCGCCACAGGTTACTGCACCTCAATTAATGTGCGGTCATCATCTCAGTTAAGGAGGAGGTTTATCACCGGTGTTCCATATACAGCTTAGGAGCCTTCACACAGGGTGGGATGACTCAGGGTAGGCAGGGGGGTGGCCATACGATCATGGGACTTCCTGGTCACTGAAGCCAGCCACCTAGGGGGCGGGTTCCACCTGGGTTAGAAATAGGCGCAACACACACATCAAAAACAGATCCATCAGGACCATAGTTCTGGCAAGACCTCTCTGGAAAACGTGGACTTTACTAGGCTCGGGGTTAGGACCGGGAGCTCAGCCTGTGTACCTAACTGCAGAGAGGGACACCCTAGAAATAGGACTCTCTCTCCTTCTCTCTCAAAACACCGGTGGTGACCCCTTACCGGATCAGGGATTGACTGGAGCCCATCACGGCAGTGACCAGTGTGACCGGGCTGGCAGCTGAAGTTGTGAGTCCAGACAGGTATTCAGTGCAACTGGTTTACTCACTTTTCTCAAGATGTTACTGGTTGCCCAAGGCCGGCTGGTTTTGCCTCCAGGTCCCCTTCGTCCCAGTGTCAGTCTGGTTCTCTGGTACCTTTTTCCCCTGCACCTGTCTCTGGTAAGTGGGTCCCTGTGGTATGGAATACTGGGGGTCCCCCGGTCTGTAGTTTGTCCACTTCTGTCCGCCTGGCGGTAGCGTGAACCCTGTGGGGTTGGAGTCTCTCGTCCTGTCCCTGGTTCTCCCTTTGTTACTGAGTCTTCGGATCTTTTAGGGTCAGCGAGGTCCTTGATGGTCCCCTCACTGTGCAGGTGTTAACAGGTCGGCTTGGAGCTTTTTTCTGTCCTAGGGTCCTGTACCCCATCGGTGCGTAGTTCTGGGAGTACCCCACCGGCAACCACCTCTCCTGGGTACCAGGTCACCGTCAACCCGAGTCAGGACGTCGCTTCACCTCCATCTTCAAACTTCCACAGTCACTACTCAACTAACTATTCTACACAGTCTGCCCATCCCACATGGTCAACTAGTGGACTGGAGTGGCTCCACCTCTAGGCGGCCATCCATGGGTCCCACCCTAGCTAAGTACCATTGTATGGGGGATTGTTGGGGAAAACTAGGATGACCTGGGTTTTTGGTGTTACCGGCACTGGGGTTCTGGGAACCTAAGGGGGTAGGCCCTGCATCCTGGTGGGGATGCAGAACCTTGTAGCTCCCTGAGGTGTTCAGGGGCGCTACACATCCATCTAATTATTTTTCTTCTTCTTCTAAGGAATTCCCTTTAAGGATAGCATCTCAGCAATTTGCATTGATGGAGAGAGAAGGATGATACATTTAGCAAATGCTTTTTCGCTCGTCCATAAATCAATGCTTGCAGATATATAGGCCATTAGCTTTACATTTAAGAGCTCCATTAAAGAGTCCAGGACGTCTCCGATCCTTCACAGTCACCTTTATTACCCCAGTGGAAATTCTAAAAGCAGGAAACACACCTATTACTTAACAAAGCCGCACAGCGCCGATCCCCCGCCTGAGATCCACCGCTCTACTGTCTCTTCCTCTTTCTCCGAAGTTGCATCCGTCCATTGGTGATCAGGATGCTTCAGTGTCAATCATGGCGCTCGCTCCCTCCAGGGTCATAATGAGCCCAATGATCAGAGCTCGGCCACTAACGATGCCGCCTGTGCCCGTGCCCCATTCACCAGCTCCGGGGATATTCCTGAAGTCTGTGATCATTAGGCCTCTTCTTGGTCCTACATTTCAAGGTTATTGGCGACTTTTACACCAATATGATGTGACATCAAGGAATTACGGACATCAAACTAGAGCTGTATACAGCAGGACACCCTGTGCTATATATAATATATCTACTATATAAAGCTGAATGTGTGTGTGTGTATGTCCGGGATTGGCATCTGCACCGTCGCAGCTACAGCCACAAACGTTTGCACACTCACACATATGGACCCCGAGAGCATCATAGGCTATGTTTCGAGGGGAAATTTTAACCCCGCGCTTTACAGTTATTCGCCAAAAAACCTGCCTCCATTAAAGCGAATGGAGCTGGGAGCCACACTGCAACCAGAACTTCAGAAGAATGCGCAGCCACGCCCTTATATGGAATGTTGGCGTGTCACAATGCAGCCAGGGAAAGAGACAGACACAGACAGGGAAAGAGGCAGACACAGAGAAAGAGACAGAGGGAAAGAGGGAAAGAGACAGACAGGGAAAGTGACAGAGATAGATAGACAGGGAAAGAGATAGTGATTATACTTTTTAACATCCACTCCACCATCATGATATAACCAATTTACACTCAATATATATTATATTAGTGGTGCGTGGTACATAGGGACCATGGATAAATCGCACAGCGTACAAAAACAACAGAAAAAGGAAGCGATCAGACATCCAATGCAATTTGAAAATATATATTTATTGGTACAAGTGCAAGGCATGGGGAGAAGCATACACAGAGGGGCATACAACGGTGGTGTCCACCAACCACAATAGTGCTGACAATGATAATAATAATGGTGGTGGAGAGTGTCCGAGGACACCCATCAGACAATGGTAACAATCTCCATATTGATTTCCCTACCATAGGGTATGATTCATTATGTTGTATGCCCCTCTGTGTATGCTTTTCCCCATGCCTTGCACTTGTACCAATAAATATATATTTTCAAATTGCATTGGATGTCTGATCGCTTCCTTTTTCTGTTGTTTTTTTAGGGAAAGAGATAGATAGACAGACAGGGAAACAGATTGAGACAGACGGAGAAAGAGACAGAGACAGTCAGAGACAGACAGGGAAAGAGACAGACAGGGAAAGTGACAGACAGGGAAAGTGACAGAGATAGATAGACAGGGAAAGAGATAGACAGACAGGGAAAGAGATTGAGACAGACGGAGAAAGAGACAGAGGCAGTCAGAGACAGACAGGGAAAGAGACAGACAGGGAAAGTGACAGACAGGGAAAGTGACAGAGATAGATAGACAGGGAAAGAGATAGATAGACAGGGAAAGAGATAGATAGACAGGGAAAGAGATAGATAGACAGGGAAAGAGATTGAGACAGACGGAGAAAGAGACAGAGGCAGTCAGAGACTGACAGGAAAGAGACAGACAGGGAAAGAGACAGACAGGGAAAGTCCATGGAGCCTGTGTTAGGAGTCTCAACACAGAAACCAGCCAGATATCCCTCCGGCAAGGGCCCAGCCAAGGGGTGACCCTTTTTAGGAGACCACCATAACCACCATATTTAGTGGCCCTTATAGTCAATATCCAACTTTTTGACAAGTTTAAAGATATGACAAGGGAGATTCCAAGGCCAGGTATCCATCCACAGACAGCTGTTTCAGGGTATTGCCCCTCATCAGTGTGGAGTAGGATTCTGGCTGGGTGGGAGCAATACCTAGTAGACCAACAAAACAAAACAATCACTGATCTCGGGGAGACCAGCCAGAGAAAACACTGCCGGCAGCCAACAAGGGCGCTCAACACAGTGAAATCCTAGGTACATTGCCCCCTGGGAAATATGCAAATCAAAAAGGTCCATGGAGCCTCTGTTAGGAGTCTCAAGAAAACCAATTAGAAGTGCACAGCCATAGTTTATACGGCAGATTTATCTGGAATAGGGGGGTGCACCTGTCAAGCAAAGCCAACCATATCAATCACAAGAAAAGCGCTTGACCAAAGGCACTCACTCCAGATTTAGAGTAATATAATACGATTTTTATTTGTGTATCAAAAAGTTTAAAAACACACATACAAAATACAACACAGTGCAGACATATTAAAAAACACCAAGGACAATGGTAATGAGACCCAATCCAGAATAAATCCTCAAAAATATATTGTACCAGAATCACCATAAAAAGTTCAAAATGTATAACAATACAGATAATGAATCAGAGATATAACCATCTTATAAATAGGTATATGTTGAGACAGACATTCTATCTCTCAAGCAGCATTATGACCAAATAGTCAGAGCAGCAGCTCAGAGATCCCAATATCGGGTCTATGGCACCATCTCAATTGGAGCAGAGATGCACGCGCTCGGCCTATTAGAAATTGCTGATTACGGCACTCGGCTTTGTCTTCAGTCCCATAGACAATGAATGGAGCAGAGATGCACATGCTCGGTCTACTATAAATTGCTGATTATAGCACTTGGCTATGTCTGCAGTCTCATAGACAATGAATGGAGTGAGATGAACATGCTTGACCTCTTAGAAATAGCCGACTATAGCACTCAGCTTTTTCTGCCAGTCCCATAGACAATGAATGGAGCAGAGATGCACATGTTCGGCTTACTAGAAATAGCTGATTACAGCACTCAGCTTTATCTGCAGTGCCATAGATAATGAATGGAGCACAGATTGACATGCACAGCCTATCCGAAATAGCCAATTACAGCACTCAACTTTGTATGCAGTCCCATAGACAATGAATGGAGCAGAGGTGAACATGTTTGGCCTATTAGAAATAGCTGACTATAGCACTCAGCTTTGTCTGGCAGTCTCATAGACAATGAGTCGAGCAGAGAAGCACATAGTTGGCCTATCGGAAATAGCTAATTACAGCACTCAGCTTTGTCTGCAGTCCTATAGACAATGAATGGAGCAAAGGAACACAAGCTTTTACTATCAGACATAGCTGATTACAGCATTCGGCTTTGACTGCAGTCCCATAGAAAATGAATAGAGCAGAGATGCACATGCTCGGCCTATTGGAAATAGCCAATTACAGCACTGGGGTTTGTCTGTCATCATATAGACAATGCATGGAGTAGAGGTTCACATGCTCAGCTTATCGGAAATAGCTGATTGTAGCACTCAGCTTTGTCTGTAGTCCCATAGACAATGAATGGAGCAAAGATGCACATGCTTGGTTTATTGGAAATAGTTGATTACAGCACTTGGCTTTGTCTGCAGTCCTATAGATAATGAATGGAGGAAAGATACACATGCTCGGCCTATCGGAGACTGCTAATTACAGCAGTTGGTGTTGTCTGGCAGTTCAATAGACAATGGTTGGAGCAGAGAGGCACATGCTCGGCCTATCGGAAATTGCTAATTACAGCAGTTGGTGTTGTCTGGCAGTCCCATAGACAATGGTTGGAGCAGAGGTGCACATGCTCTGCCTACTAGAAATAGCTGATTACAGCACTCGGCTTTGTCTGCAGTCCAGTAGATAATGAATGGAGCAGAGGTGCACATGCTCAGTCTTGATGAATTCGGAGCCTAAAGGTTCAATTAATTTGCAATTTAGTGAAGTCACTTTATGTTTTTTTTTGTGTTGGGGTATTTACTAACACTTTTTGAGCCAAACTTTTCAAAATGAATGAATTTGGCTCAAAATATATAAGAAAAATGCTCTTTGATTTGGTCTTTGACCAATTTTTGCAAGTTCTCAGCACCAAGTCATTGGGTGGACGTGCATATTGCTATACACTTTGAACACCAGGTGGCGCCATATTAAAGCAAATTTCAAAACGCCGCCCCAAATCCTTTTTAACAACCTGTAAAACGAACAAAATTGCTTTCTTTCTGCATACGACCTCTATGGGGCTCATGAGTTGAGGGAACAATGCCCTCCCTGTCTGGCATCTCAGTTTCAACGGTATCTGCGTCCTCAGAATATAAGGGTAGAGCAGGGAGCCGTCAGCTCTCTGCTCCACCACTCAGTCTGACCTAATTAGATAGTACCTTCTATGTGGAGTCTGAATCCCCGTGCTGTACAGAACGCGGTTCATCAGGGGAAGGGGGATAGGTGAGTCCTTTTTCCTAATTTCTCAGTCAGTCCTTGTACATAATGTGCATGGGGAGAAACTGTTTGCATCATATGGTATGTGTGCGTGGTCACTGCGAGGACATCTTAACAAGTTTGGGAGAAATTAGTGGGCATCATACTGTGTGGAGGACATCACACTATGTAGGAGCCACTGAGGAGGCATCATACAGTGTTAGGGGCACTGTTGTGAATACATTTTCCAGTTTGGGGCTCCCTCTTGTGGTCAGTGCTAGCGGTGCAGTTGACTTGTGGAATGAGAGCCACACACCTGTGGAGGACTGGCAATCAGGGTCAGATTGGGACTATATAACTGAGTAGTTTTCTCTTGTTCCTTGCCGGTGCTCAATGGATATCCTGTGTGTTAAGGACATTCTGAAACCAGCCCTTCTCTCTACCAGAACTCCTCTCAGATAAGTGGTCTTTGTACCTCTGCTTATGGTTTCCACTTTCTTGTTGTTTTTTTCTGCTTTGATACTAATGCTTGATTCCTATTTTGCCTGTGTGGAGTTCCTGGTGGAATTGGATCATTCCCTGCTGGGAGTGTCTGTATACTTAGCTCCATGATTCTGCAATGTATTGTGTTTGTCATGCTTGGTATTAAATTCAGTCCCTCATCTTTATTAGTGTTTTTGGATCCCAGTAATATCAGAGTACTAATATAGTGGGGGAGAGTCTGTGTAGGCTTAGGGTTTTCCATATCAGGCATCCTGAGATTTTTTAGGGTTTTTACGGCTGCAGACAGTGCTTTTTCCTATCCCTTCCTATAAAGATAGTTTGGACCTCATCTTTGCTGAATCTGTTTTCTAGCTTTGTATTGTGTTTTCCTATATCACCGTAGCCTTTACATGTGGGGGGCTATCTATCTCTTTGGGGATTGCTCCAAGGCAGATTAGCTTTTCTTATATTTCTATCTGTAAGAATATTTAGCTCTCCGGCTGTGTCGAGACGGCTAGGTCATCGTAGGCTCGTCCCACGGCTACTTCTAGTTGTGTGTCAGGATTAAGGATAAGGTTCCAGTCACTCTGGTTACTTTTTGGGTTTCCGCATTTTTTGATCCGCCTTGGTCCCTGAATAATAACAGAGCACTGGGGGACATCATACTGTGTTAGGGGCACTGGGGGACATCATACTGTGTTAGGGGCACTGGGGACATCATACTATGTTAGGGGCACTGGGGGACATCATACTGTGTTAGGGGCACTGGGGGACATCATACTGTGTTAGGGGAACTGGGGGACATCATACTTTGTTAGGGGCACTGGGGGACATCATACTGTGTTAGGGGCACTGGGGGACATCATACTGTGTTAGGGGCACTGGGGGACATCATACTATGTTAGGGGCACTGGGGGACATCATACTGTGTTAGGGGCACTGGGGGACATCATACTGTGTTAGGGGCACTGGGGGACATCATACTTTGTTAGGGGCACTGGGGGACATCATACTGTGTTAGGGGCACTGGGGGACATCATACTGTGTTAGGGGCACTGGGGAACATCATACTTTGTTAGATGCACTGGGGGACATCATACTGTGTTAGGGGCACTGGTGGACATCATACTGTGTTAGGGGCACTGGGAGACATCATACTTTGTTAGGGGCACTGGTGGACATCATACTGTGTTAGGGGCACCGGGAGACATCATACTGTGTTAAGGGCACTGGGGGACATCATACTTTTTTAGGGGCACCGCGAGACATCATACTGTGTTAAGGGCACTGGGGGACATCATACTATGTTAGGGGCACTGGGGGACATCATACTATGTTAGGGGCACTGGGGGACGTCACAGTGTGTTAGGGGCACTGGGAGATATCATACTGTGTTAGGGGCACTGGGGACATCATACTTTGTTAGGGGCACCGGGAGACATCATACTGTGTTAAGGACACTGGGGGACATCATACTATGTTAGGGGCACTGGGGGACATCATACTGTGTTAGGGGCACTGGGGACATCATACTTTGTTAGATACACTGGGGGACATCATACTGTGTTAGGGGCACTGGGGGACATCATACTGTGTTAGGGGCACCGGGAGACATCATACTTTGTCAGGGGCACTGGTGGACATCATACTTTGTTAGGGGCACCGGGAGACATCATACTGTGTTAAGGACACTGGGGGACATCATACTATGTTAGGGGCACTGGGGGACATCATACTGTGTTAGGGGCACTGGGGACATCATACTTTGTTAGATGCACTGGGGGACATCATACTGTGTTAGGGTCACTGGGGGACATCATACTGTGTTAGGGGCACCGGGAGACATCATACTATGTTAGGGGCACTGGGGGACATCATACTGTGTTAGGGGCACTGGGGGACATCATACTGTGTTAGGGGCACTGGTGGATATCATACTGTGTTAGGGGCACTGGTGGATATCATACTGTGTTAGGGGCACTGGGGGACATCATACTTTGTTAGATGCACTGGGGGACATCATACTGTGTTAGGGGCACTGGTGGATATCATACTGTGTTAGGGGCACTGGGAGACATCATACTGTGTTAGGGGCACCGGGAGACATCATACTATGTTAGGGGCACTGGGGGACATCATACTTTGTTAGGGGCACCGGGAGACATCATACTGTGTTAAGGGCACTGGGGGACATCATACTGTGTTAAGGACACTGGGGGACATCATACTATGTTAGGGGCACTGGGGGACATCATACTGTGTTAGGGGCACTGGGGACATCATACTTTGTTAGGGGCACTAGGTGACATCATACTGTGTTAGGGGCACTGGGAGACATCATACTGTGTTAGGGGCACTGGGGACATCATACTTTGTTAGGGGCACCGGGAGACATCATATTGTGTTAAGGACACTGGGGGACATCATACTATGTTAGGGGCACTGGGGGACATCATACTATGTTAGGGGCACTGGGAGACATCATACTGTGTTAAGGGGACTGGGGGACATCATACTATGTTAGGGGCACTAGGGGACATCATACTGTGTTAGGGGCACTGGGAGACATCATACTGTGTTAGGGGCACTGGGGACATCATACTTTGTTAGGGGCACCGGGAGACATCATATTGTGTTAAGGACACTGGGGGACATCATACTATGTTAGGGGCACTGGGGGACATCATACTGTGTTAGGGGCACTGGGGACATCATACTTTGTTAGATGCACTGGGGGACATCATACTGTGTTAGGGGCACTGGGGGACATCATACTGTGTTAGGGGCACCGGGAGACATCATACTTTGTTAGGGGCACTGGTGGACATCATACTTTGTTAGGGGCACCGGGAGACATCATACTGTGTTAAGGGCACTGGGGGACATCATACTATGTTAGGGGCACTAGGGGACATCATACTGTGTTAGGGGCACTGGGAGACATCATACTGTGTTAGGGGCACTGGGGACATCATACTTTGTTAGGGGCACCGGGAGACATCATATTGTGTTAAGGACACTGGGGGACATCATACTATGTTAGGGGCACTGGGGGACATCATACTGTGTTAGGGGCACTGGGGACATCATACTTTGTTAGATGCACTGGGGGACATCATACTGTGTTAGTGGCACTGGGGGACATCATACTGTGTTAGGGGCACCGGGAGACATCATACTTTGTTAGGGGCACTGGTGGACATCATACTTTGTTAGGGGCACCGGGAGACATCATACTGTGTTAAGGGCACAGGGGGACATCATACTATGTTAGGGGCACTGGGGGACATCATACTGTGTTAGGGGCACTGGGGACATCATACTTTGTTAGATGCACTGGGGGACATCATACTGTGTTAGGGGCACTGGGGGACATCATACTGTGTTAGGGGCACTGGGAGACATCATACTGTGTTAGGGGCACTGGGGGACATCATACTGTTAGGGGCACTGGGGGACATCATACTATGTTAGGGGCACTGGGGCACATTATACTATGTTAGGGGCACTGGTGGACATCATACTGTGTTAGGGGCACTGGGGGACATCATACTTTGTTAGGGGCACTGGGGGATATCATACTGTGTTGGGGGCATTGGTGGACATCATACTTTGTTAGGGGCACTGGGGGACATCATGCTGTGTTAGGGGCACTGGGGGGACATCATACTATGTAAGGTGTATCTCATGGTTTAGTGGACCATGTGGGGGACATCATACTGTGTAGAGGACACTGTGGGAGCTTCATACTTTATTGAGGGCACACTGGAGATAACATGCTGTGTTAGGTGTCAATAGGTACATTATACTGTATTGGGGGCACTGTGGGGACACTATAATGTTTTGGGGGCATCATACTATGTGGGGGCCATCATACTGTGTTGGGCGGCATCAGACTGTGTAGGGGACACTGTGAGGGACATCATACCGTGTTGGGGGCATCAAACTGTGTGGGGGAATCATACTATGTAGGGAACACTGTAGGCGCATCATACTCTGTTGAAGGCACAATGGGAATAATATACTGTGTTGGGGGTCTGTGGGGACATCATACAGTGTTGGGGACATTGTAAGGACATCATAATGTGTTGGGGGCATCATACTGTGTAAGGTCATTCTGCTGTGTTGGGAGGCATCAGACTGTGTAGGGGACACTGTGGGGAATATCATACCATGTTGAGGGCATTATACTGTGTTGGGGCCATCATATTATGTAGGGGACAATGTGGGCGCATCATACTGTGTTCAGGGCACACTGGGAATAAAATATTGTGTTGGGCGTCTGTGGGGACATTATACTGTGCTGATGGCACTGTGGGAACATCTTACAGTGTTGCAGGCACTGAGAGGACAAGATACTGTGTTGGGGTCTGTGGGGATATCATATTGTGTTGGGGCACAGTAGGAAAATCATACTTTAATGGAGACACTGTGGGGGCATCATAGCGTGTTGGGGTTACTGTGGGGATAATATACTGTGTTGGGGGTCTGTAGGGACATAGTGTACTGGAGGCACTGGGAGGACATCATATTGTGTTGGGGGCACTGTGGGGGCATCATACTGTGCTTGGGGTCTGTGGAGATATCATATTGTGTTGGGGGCATAGTGGGATAATCATACTTTGTTGGAAACACTGAGGGGGCATCCTACTGTGTTGGGGGTCTGTAGGGACATACTACCCTGGAACGGCATCATACTGTGTTGGGGACACTGTGGGGGCATCATACTGTGTTTGGGGTCTGTGGGACATCATATTGTGTTGGGGGCACAGTGTGATAATCTTACTTTGTTGGAGACACTGTGGGGGTATCATACTGTGTTGGAGGCACTGTGTGGACAATATACTGTGTTGGGGGTGTGTAGGGACATACTGTACTGCAGGCCCTGGGACGGCATCATACAGTGTTGGGGGCACTGTGCGGGTATCATACTGTGTTGGTGGCATAGTGGTAATAAGCTACTGTGTTGCTGGCACTGTGGGGACATACTGTGCTAGAGGCACTATGGAGGCATTATACTGTGTTGGGGGAGGTCTGTGGGGACATCATATTATTTTGGGGGCACTGTGGGGACAATATACTGTGCTGGAGACACTGTGGGGACAATATACTATGTTGGGGGCACTGTGAGGACAACATACTATATTGGAAGCACTGTGGGGGCACCATATAGTGTGTTAGGGGCGCTGGGGAACATCATAATGTTATCAGAGGGTTGGGGGACAATGGGGACATCATATATATATGGTCTATATGTAGAGCCACCGGTGTTTGGTGTGGGAAGTATTTGGGGTATGTGATGTTGGACGGACTTTTCTGGAGCTGTTACATCTTATTAATCTTAGTCATTGGTCCAGAATGAACCCCCCCCCCCCATCCCCGCCGCCATTATTATATCCATATGTATGAAGCGTACTATATACTAAAGTGTGAACACGCGCTATGACATGATTGTGCAGATTCAGCCCCGATAGAAGCCCCATCTGCTCCACATAACGGCGACTGTGAGGCAAATGAGCGCACCGACACCGCATCAGACATGTAAGATAATGACGGACGTCTTCACGCTTTCTTGGCCTGTTCTACTACTCGCTATTCTCTTTATGAATGAATCGCGAAGAGTACGGCTGAAAATTTTGAAGGACACAGTCAAGGGCATCACCGAAGGTTCTTCTCGTGGAGTGGACTTTTGCCCACATCATCAGATCAGGGTAGGGGAAAAACGAAATGTCCTGAAGGGAACGATCATAGGAAAAATTCCCCAAAAATACGAAAGGAACCCAATGGAAGGAGGGGAATCCTTGTCATGTAGGAGGAGGTGGCGGAGAGGAGGTGACCCGGGAAGGTTACGTAGCTTCTGGGAATGACATGGATGTCTTCCGTGACATCAGCATGACATCTTGGTGTCTCATGTAATCTGAGGCGAGGGTCTTCCTCCGTTCCCGAGCGTTGCCTCAATCTTTCCAGGTCCCTATCGGTGGGAGGGTTAATTTGTCCTTCTAAGTCACCTTCCGCTAAGATGTCTCATTTTTCACCATAAGGAGCCCCCCTTTTTAACCCTCCAAGTTGTCCTCCATCCCTTATTTTTTTGCATCGGAAGGGATTAAAGGGGGGTTTGGGGGGGATGCTAATGCTATCAGCGTGAGCTTTGCAGAACACAGAAAAGCTATTGCAGGTAGAATCAGTGATAACACACAGTGCCATCACCAATGAAGTGGGCTTGGGTTGTACCACCAGCTCGAAAAGGGGGGAGGACGTGAACGAAAAAGGACATTTTTGCTCTCCGCGTAAGAACAATAGCTCTGATCCTCGTTGCCCTGTTGGGCATTAACCCCTTACGTCCCCCCTGTCGAATTTGCTGGGTGTTTATTGAGCGCCTTGCTTTTAATAGGCATCCTCGGACCTCCCCCACCCCCCCCCATCCCTCTCCCTTTCTCCTCTCCTGGGATGCTGAAGTCTGCAGATGGACTACAGCACAGAGTTCTGGCTCCATCCATGAGGCATGTAGTTCTCCAGTATCAGCTGCTGGAACCAATTTTACATCATTTTCCAGCTTTTTCGTTTTCTTCCTTTGATTCAGACCAGAGAATAAGAAGAAGAGCCTACCCTGGATTCCTGTCTTCCCTCCCTCCTCCTCCTAACATGGCCTGGTAAGATAAGACAGTCTTATTGGATACATTGTTGCATTATGATGCTCATCTTTTTCCAATTATTGCTGCCAGATTGTATCAATTAGGTTGTATCAATTGTTGCAATGATGATCAACTAGATCCCTGCCTCCGTCCTCCTAGTAGGTGGCCACTTGTGCATGGTAGATGCCCTATATTACGTAGGTACCAGGCAATTCGTTATGGGCAGGGTGGTAGGGTTAGGGATAGAGTTAGGGTTAGGGATAGAGTTAAGGATAGATTTAGGGTTAGTGTTAGGGTATTTGGGGTTTTTTGGTGGAAGAGGAGAGGAGAAGGCTGAGGAGAACATAATCCACTTCATCTGCAATGGAGAGAAGTCAAGGGAGATGATGGTGGCTCTGCAGAGATTAGGGTTAGGGATAGTTAGGGTTAGAGTTAGTGTTAGGGTGATTGTTTTTTTGGGGTGGAAGAGGAGAGGAGAAGGCTTTCAAGAACATGATCCACTTCATCTGCAATGGAGAGAAGTCAAGGAAGATGATGGTGGCTCTGCAGAGAGTGGTACCTGCAGTCTCCTCTCCTCCTGACTCAATTAGGATGGAGAGGAGGTCACACAACACCCATCCCAGTGCAGAGACTGGAGGGATGATGGCTCACTGCAGATGAACATGGCTTTGGAGGAGGTTAGAAGACACTCCGGCAGTATGGAAGGGTTGGGATCAAGGTGGACATCCAGGTCAATGGACCAAGAATGGCTTGGATTGAGGTGGACGTCCAGGTCCATGGACCAGGAACAGCTTGGATCGAGGTGGACATCCAAGTCCATGGACCAGGAACGGCATGGATTGAGGTGGACATCTAGGTCCATGGACCAAGAACAGCTTGGATCGAGGTGGACATCCAGGTCCATAGACCAAGAATGGCTTGGATCAAGGTGGACATCCAAGTCCATGGACCACAGATGATCTATTGCTGCATTGCAATGTCGTGGATTTTTTTTTTTCCTTTTTATTCAACTGCAGGGTAGGGGGAGGGATCCGGCTCTGACACCGAAAGGAGCCTGTCCCTAATCCTGATTGGATGGATCGCACGGAGTGACAGAGAGGTATCTCCGCACCACTTAATTAGGAAGATGGTGGGAGGGGAGGATTCAACGGGGGTCTCATTTCACTGATCCAGGCCTGGTGATCGGGCAGGGTGGGATGTCCTCTTTCATCTCCTCCGCACCCATCTCTGATCAGAGGTCTTTAGATTCTGTAGGGTCGGCAGATGCAGATGTGGTCAAGTCTCCCCCATGGAGATTTACCCCAGAATGACCTTCCCCAGCCCTTAGCATGGCATAGTAGGCGGCACAGGTGGTGATGGTCTGAACTCCTCACGGTGCTGGGTTGTGGCATCTGCGCCGTCTGTGCCATCCTTCATGCACCACTTTCTTCACCTTTTTTGTGCATTCCTCATGTGAGGGGGTGTGACATGGTGAACAGGCTATATGACGGCACCACAGCTCCAATGTGCCGTTTTATACCTACGGTGCCTCTGTGCCAATGTGTACATATTAGGTCACGCTGTGCCAATCATTCACATGGGCATCCATTTATCTGTATACAGTAATGCTGGCATCAGCCTGCGAGTAAGAGACTGGCACGTATATGTATCGAGGGATTGCGGGGCCCCCTAACCATCATGCCCATTGTATACCATCCCCCTAACCATTATGCCCATTCTGTACCATGCCCCTAACCATTATGCCCATTCTATACCATGCTCCTAACCATCATGCCCATTCTATACCATACCCCTAACCATCATGCCCATTCTATACCATGCCCCTAACCATCATGCCCATTCTATACCATCCCCCTAAACATCATGCCCATTCTATACCATCCCCCTAACCATCATGCCCATTCTGTACCATGCCCCTAACCATCATGCCCATTCTATACCATGCCCCTAACCATCATGCCCATTCTATACTATGTCCCTAACCATCATGCCCATTCTATACCATGCCCCTAACCATCATGCCCATTCTATACCATCCCTCTAACCATCATGCCCATTCTATACCATGCCCCTAACCATCATGCCCATTCTATACCATGCCCCTAACCATCATGCCCATTCTTTACCATCCCCCTAACCATCATGCCCATTCTGTACCATGCCCCTAACCATCATGCCCATTCTATACCATGCCCCTAACCATCATGCCCATTCTATACTATGTCCCTAACCATCATGCCCATTCTATGCTATCCCCCTAACCATCATGCCCATTCTGTACCATGCCCCTAACCATCATGCCCATTCTATACCATGCCCCTAACCATCATGCCCATTCTATACCATGTCCCTAACCATCATGCCCATTCTATACCATGCCCCTAACCATCATGCCCATTCTATACTATGTCCCTAACCATCATGCCCATTCTATACCATGCCCCTAACCATCATGCCCATTCTATACCATCCCTCTAACCATCATGCTCATTCTATACCATGCCCCTAACCATCATGCCCATTCTATACCATGCCCCTAACCATCATGCCCATTCTTTACAATCCCCCTAACCATCATGCCCATTCTGTACCATGCCCCTAACCATCATGCCCATTCTATACCATGCCCCTAGCCATCATGCCCATTCTATACTATGTCCCTAACCATCATGCCCATTCTATACCATGCCCCTAACCATCATGCCCATTCTATACCATCCCTCTAACCATCATGCTCATTCTATACCATGCCCCTAACCATCATGCCCATTCTATGCCATGCCCCTAACCATCATGCCCATTCTATACTATGCCCCTAACCATCATGCCCATTCTATACCATGCCCCTAACCATCATGCCCATTCTATACCATGTCCCTAACCATCATGCCCATTCTATACCATCCCCCTAACCATCATGCCCATTCTGTACCATGCCCCTAATCATCATGCCCATTCTATACCATGCCCCTAACCATCATGCCCATTCTATACTATGTCCCTAACCATCATGCCCATTCTATACCATGCCCCTAACCATCATGCCCATTCTATACCATCCCTCTAACCATCATGCCCATTCTATACCATGCCCCTAACCATCATGCCCATTCTATACCATGCCCCTAACCATCATGCCCATTCTTTACCATCCCCCTAACCATCATGCCCATTCTGTACCATGCCCCTAACCATCATGCCCATTCTATACCATGCCCCTAACCATCATGCCCATTCTATACCATGCCCCTAACCATCATGCCCATTCTATACCATCCCCCTAACCATCATGCCCATTCTGTACCATGCCCCTAACCATCATGCCCATTCTATACCATGCCCCTAACCATCATGCCCATTCTATACCATCTTCCTAACCATCATGCCCATTCTATACCATCCCCCTAACCATCATGCCCATTCTATACCATGCTCCTAACCATCATGCCCATTCTATACCATGCTCCTAACCATCATGCCCATTCTATACCATCCCCCTAACCATCATGCCCATTCTATACCATGCCCCTAACCATCATGCCCATTCTATACCATGATCCTAACCATCATGCCCATTCTATACCATGATCCTAACCATCATGCCCATTCTATACCATGCCCCTAACCATCATGCCCATTCTATACCATGCCCCTAACTATCATGCCCATTCTATACCATGATCCTAACCATCAAGCCCATTCTATACCATGCCCCTAACCATCATGCCCATTCTATACCATGCCCCTAACCATCATGCCCATTCTATACCATGCCCCTAACCATAATGCCCATTCTATACCATCCCCCTAACCATAATGCCCATTCTATACCATCTGCCCCTCTATAGTTACAGCCCCCTCGCATGATCCATCATGATGCTGATCTCTAATGATGCCCGTCCCTAAGCAGTCATCCGTGTGCCCCTTCTGCTGATGTTCGGGCATCGCCGCATTGTACCTAATGGAAACCTGGGTCATATCTTCTCGTGGGAAAGCTGAGTGACAACCAATATGGCCTCCATTATCCTGCCTCGCAGGGGAGACCAGCAGTCTCTCTAGCCCATGAATTCTCAGTGCCCTAACCATCATGCCCATTCTATACCATCCCCCTAAGCATCATGCCCATTCTATACCATGCTCCTAACCATCATGCCCATTCTATACCATGCTCCTAACCGTCATGCCCATTCTATACCATCCCCCTAACCATCATGCCCATTCTATACCATGCCCCTAACCATCATGCCCATTCTATACCATGATCCTAACCATCATGCCCATTCTATACCATGATCCTAACCATCATGCCCATTCTATACCATGCCCCTAACCATCATGCCCATTCTATACCATGCCCCTAACTATCATGCCCATTCTATACCATGCCCCTAACTATCATGCCCATTCTATACCATGATCCTAACCATCAAGCCCATTCTATACCATGCCCCTAACCATAATGCCCATTCTATACCATCCCCCTAACCATAATGCCCATTCTATACCATCTGCCCCTCTATAGTTACAGCCCCCTCGCATGATCCATCATGATGCTGATCTCTAATGATGCCCGTCCCTAAGCAGTCATCCGTGTGCCCCTTCTGCTGATGTTCGGGCATCGCCGCATTGTACCTAATGGAAACCTGGGTCATATCTTCTCGTGGGAAAGCTGAGTGACAACCAATATGGCCTCCATTATCCTGCCTCGCAGGGGAGACCAGCAGTCTCTCTAGCCCATGAATTCTCAGTGCACTCTTAGGTCTTTACGGGAGAATGTTAATGAAGGATTTCCCAGTAGGATAAAGGAGGCGGCTGTTGCTGTAGCACTACAGATCCCAGCACAGCCAGGTGTGATTTAGAGGCCTAACGAGGCAGTAATGTCCATCGTCACTACGGTAACACCTCACTGTCAGGCTGTGGACATAAAGTCACCATCGCTCCTGTTCTCGGGGCGGCAGGATTTACTCCCCCAGTATAAGGGGAGGGGGTAATAATGGGGGCACTGGGGCAGCTCCAGTCAGTGCTGTATAAATACCCCCTCTATTATTCAGCGTCCGCCGGACCATCAGCTACATCCTCCTCATTAATAATGGAGAGGCCATCATCAGAGGACAGAAGTCTTCTATATCCATCCATTAGCTATCTATATTTTATCTATGTAGCTATCATCTATCCCATTATCCATCCATCCATTATCTATCTATCCATCCCTCTATCTATATTTTATCTATCTATCTCTCTATCTATCCCTCTATCTATCTATCTATCTATCTATCTATCTATCTATATTTTATCTATCTATCCCTCTATCTATCTCACTATCTATCCCTCTATCTATCTATCTATCTATCTATCTATCTATCTATCTATCTATCCCTCTATCTATATTTTATCTATCTATCTATCTATCTATCTATCTATCTATCTATCTATCTATCCCTCTATCTATCTATCTATCTATCTATCTATCTATCCCTCTATCTATCCCTCTATCTATCTATCTATCTATCCCTCTATCTATCTCTCTATCTATCTATCTATTTATCTATCTATCTATCTATCCCTCTATCTATCTATCCCTCTATCTATCCCTCTATCTATCCCTCTATCTATCCCTCTATCTATCTATCTATCTATCTATCTATCCCTCTATCTATCTCTCTATCTATCCCTCTATCTATCTATCTATCTATCCCTCTATCTATATTTTATCTATCTATCTATCTATCTATCTATCTATCCCTCTATCTATCTATCTATCTATCCCTCTATCTATCCCTCTATCTATCTATCTATCTATCCCTCTATCTATCTCTCTATCTATCTATCTATTTATCTATCTATCTATCTATCCCTCTATCTATCTATCCCTCTATCTATCCCTCTATCTATCCCTCTATCTATCCCTCTATCTATCTATCTATCTATCTATCTATCTATCCCTCTATCTATCTCTCTATCTATCCCTCTATCTATCTATCTATCCCTCTATCTATATTTTATCTATCTATCTATCTATCCCTCTATCTATCTATCTATCTATCTATCTATCTATCTATCTATCCCTCTATCTATCCCTCTATCTATCCCTCTATCTATCTATCTATCTATCTATCCCTCTATCTATCTATCTATCTATCTATCTATCTATCTATCTATCTATCTATCCCTCTATCTATCCCTCTATCTATCTATCCCTCTATCTATCTATCCCTCTATCTATCTATTATCTATCTATTATCTATTTATCTATCTTTCTATCCATCCATTTATCTATTTAACCATCCATCTTCCTTTCCACTCGCCTATCTTTCTTTCTATCCATACATCCATTCATCCATCTTACTATCCATCCATCCATCCATCGTTCTTTCTATTCATCCATCTATCTTTCTTTCTATCCATCCATCTTTCTTTCTATTCATCCATCTGTCTTTCTATCCATCCATCCATCTTTCTATCCATCCGTCCATCCATCCTTCTTTCTATCCATTCATCCATCTTTCTTTCTAATCGTCCATTTATTTTTCTTTCTATCCATTCATCTTTCTTTCTATCCATTCATCCATCTTTCTTTCTATCTGTCCATTTATCTTTCTATCTATCCATCCATTTATCTTTCTTTCTATCCATGCATCCATCTTTATTTCTATCCATCCATTTATCTATCTTTCTATCCATCCTTCTTTCTATCCATGCATCCATCTTTATTTCTATCCATCAATCTTTATTTCTTTCTATCCATCCATTTAATTATCTTTCTATCCATCCACTTATCTTTCTTTCTATCCATCCATTTATCTTTCTTTCTATCCGTCCATTTAATTATCTTTCTATCCATCCATCCATCCATTTATCTTTCTATCTATCCATCCATTTATCTTTCTTTCTATCCATGCATCCATCTTTTTTTCTATCCATCCATTTATCTTTCTATCCATCCTTCTTTCTATCCATGCATCCATCTTTTTTTCTATCCATCCATTTATCTATCTTTCTATCCATCCTTCTTTCTATCCATGCATCCATCTTTATTTCTATCCATCAATCTTTATTTCTTTCTATCCATCCACTTATCTTTCTTTCTATCCATCCATTTATCTTTCTTTCTATCCGTCCATTTAATTATCTTTCTATCCATCCATCCATCCATTTATTTTTCTTTCTATCCGTCCATCTATCGTTCTTTCTATCCATTTATCTTTCTTTCTATCCATCCGTCCATCTCTGGTGTTACATAGACTCTTTGCGCTGCTGTATGGGATCCTTGTACCCAGACTCCTTATATTACCACTCATTATGGTCCGGTCTGCTGATTGCAGCCCACCTCTCTGATCTGCCACCATGACAGCCGCCTCTGCTGCTCGGTCTATAGGTGGCCACGCAGTGATTCGTATGTAACAGTAAGTGGCCAGTGAGAGACCCCTCTGGGCCGCACTGATCACGAGCCGCTGTCACACAAGACCACTGGAGATTTTTTTATCATTGCCCTGTGGCTTTTACCTCATTTGCTGTGCCCAGAGCCGAGGACTGTCGCCTCGATATTCCACACTCCGACCACTGATCAGTTTTGGTTTTCACACTGGCCGCAGTTTTTTTTTAGACTCCTATTTCCTGTGCTATCAGAGCTTTCATCAGGCTCATTATCATCAGAGGCAGGGTTACAGTGACAGGTAACACCTCTATACACTGATAACGCAGGATCCACCAATCAGAATAGGCGATGTCACAGCTCACCACCTCCTCCTCCCTTCACAATGACATTTGCACACGCTAATTAGAGGCAACTTTATATAAGATAGGATCTGTCTGTTCATTGCTCCTAATGTACATGCGAATTTCCTGAAACACAAAAATAATAGCGCCACACCCTATGTCACTTAAATAGGATTCCCAACATAGAAGGCTTTCTCACTGTGACCTTTGAGTAATAGTGCCTCATACTGTACAATGAAATTAGTGCCACTCACTGTGCCCCCTGAAAATAACAGCGCCACACCCTATGTCGCCTACATATGATTCCTCACACTATACCCCTTAAAAGGCTTTCTCACTGTGACGTTTGAATGATAGTGCCTCATAGTGTATACTGAATATAATGCCGCTCACTGTGCCCCCTGAAAATAACAGCGCCACACCCTATGTCACCTACATATAATGATTTCCCACGCTATACTTTTAGAATAGAAGGCTTTCTCACTGTGACCTTTGAGTAATAGTGCCTCATACTGTACACTGAAATTAATGCCACTCACTGTGCCCCTTGAAAATAATAGCGCCACACCCTATGTCACCTAAATATAATGATTCATCACACAAATACCCCCTTGAGTAATAGTGCCTTACACTGTGCACTGCAATTAATGCTACTCATTGTGCCACCTAAAAATAATTAGCACCACTCCCTATGTCGCCTAAATAGGGTTCCCCACATTATACACCTAAAATAGAAGGCTTTCTCACTGTGAAATTGGAGTAATAGTGCCTAACACTGTGCACTGAAATTAATGCCGCTCACTGTGCCCCCTGAATTTAATAGCGCCACACCCTATGTCGCCTACTTATGATGATTCCCCACACTAGACCCTTTGAATACTTTTCCACGCTGTGATCTTTGAATATAATAGCGCCATACTCTCTATTCCCTGAATATAAATTGCGCCACTCACTGTGCCTCTTGAAAATAATAGCGCCATACCCTATGTCACCTAAATATAATGATTCACCACACTATACCCCTAGAATAGAAGGCTTTCTCACTGTGACCCTTGAGTAATGGTAGTGCCTTACACTGTGCACTGAAATTAATGCAGCTCATTGTGCCACCTGAAAATAATTAGCGCCACGCCCTATGTCGCCTAAATAGGGTTCCCCACATTACACACCTAAAATAAAAGGCTTTCTCACTGTGACCTTTGAGTAATAGTGCCTCATAGTGAACATTGAATATAATGCAGCTCACTGTGCCCCCTGAAAATAAAAGCGCCACACCCTGTGTCACCTACATATAATGATTCTTCACACTATGCCCCTAGAATAAAAGGCTTTCTCACTGTGACCTTTGAGTAATAGTGCCGAACACTGTGCACTGAAATTAGTCCCGCTCACTGTGCCCCTTTAAATAATAGCGCCACACCCTATGTCACCTACATATGATTCCCCACACTAGACCTCTTGAATACTTTTCCACACTGTGATCTTTGAATATAATAGCGCCATACGCTCTATTCCCTGAATATAAATTGTGCCACTCACTGTAAATCCTGAAAATAATAGCGCCACACCCTATGTCGCCTAAATATAATGATTCACCACACTACACTCCTTGAATACTTTTCCACACTGTGATCTTTGAATATAATAGAGCTGCACGCTCTAGTCCCCGAAAATAAATAGCGCCACACACTCTATCCCTGAAAATAAATGGTGCCACTCACTGTGCCCCCTGAAAATAAATAGCGCCACTCACTGTGCCCCCTGAAAATAAATAGCGCTACTCACTGTGCCCCCTGAAAATAAATAGCGCCACTCACTGTGCCCCCTGAAAATAAATAGCGCCACTCACTGTGCCCCCTGAAAATAAATAGCGCCACTCACTGTACCCCCTGAAAATAAATAGCGCCACTCACTGTGCCCCCTGAAAATAAATAGCATCACTCACTGTACCCCCTGAAAATAAATAGCGCCACTCACTGTGCCGCCTGAAAATAAATAGCGCCACTCACTGTACCCCCTGAAAATAAATAGCGCCACTCACTGTGCCACCTGAAAATAAATAGCGCCACTCACTGTGCCCCCTGAAAATAAATAGCGCCACTCACTGTGCCCCCTGAAAATAAATAGCGCCGCTCACTGTACCCCCTGAAAATAAATAGCGCCAGTCACTGTGCCCCCTGAAAATAAATAGCGCCACTCACTGTGCCCCCTGAAAATAAATAGCGCCACTCACTGTACCCCCTGAAAATAAATAGCGCCACTCACTGTGCCCCCTGAAAATAAATAGTGCCACTCACTGTACCCCCTGAAAATAAATAGCGCCACTCACTGTGCCCCCTGAAAATAAATAGCGCCACTCACTGTACCCACTGAAAATAAATAGTGCCACTCACTGGGCCCCCTTGAAAATAAATAGCGCCACTTACTAAACCCCGTGAAAATATATAGCGCCACTCACTGTACCCCTGAAAATAAATAGCGCCACTCACTGTGCCCCTTGAAAATAAATAGCACCACTCACTGTGCCCCCTGAAAATAATAGCTGCGACTGCCGTCGTCACACAACTTTCCCAGGATTCTGATAGTCAAATATACCTGGTTAGGGCCTAATAAGGGGGCAATCATATAAAGATATTTCCATTCAGGGGCTGGAACAGTACCAATATAATAATCTGTATTCATGGCTAATTAGGATCCCCCCAAGCCAAGTGTATAGGGCTTCGATGCAATACCAGATGCAGCCTATGCACTAAAGTGGCGCCATTTGCTATTATTTTCTATAAAGGATATGCAATTATTGGGGGGAGGGGCACAATTTACCCCCACTTGTTCCTTTTCATACAGAATAATTAACCCCTTAATATATATAGTATACATAGGGTTATATATAGGTGACAGGACGCAATTAATTAGCGTTTTTGTCAAAAATTGCTTTATATTTACAAGTTGGTGATGATCCTGGAAGAGAAAACTATATATCAGGATTCATTATGGCATATAAGACCAATATGTACAAGAAACAGCACCACCTCTGTCCAGGGGTTGTGTCTGGTATTACACTTTAGTCTCATTCAATTCAATGGAGATGAGCTGCAATACCAGACACAACCTTATGCCAGTGGTGGCGCTGTTTCTGGAAACAAGCAGTTATGTTTTTCTATTCTTATAGAACTTTTTATGGAGAAATATCTAAGCTGCCCTCCTTATTCCCTATATTTAAAAGTCAGTGGAGTAAAAGGAAGCCCCTAAGACTTTGTAATAGAGCTCCCTAAGTATAAGGTGCTCACTTTGGGCCACCTTCTGTCACCCCTACTCTGATACCTGCCATAGAGCTACATAGAATGAATTATTCTCCCCTTTAGTCTCTGTAGTTAAATATCAGATTGTGGACCTACCTGGGAAATCACCGGTCTTCCAGTGGGCCACTTTGACCAGTCCTCTTACGATGTTGAACCTCTTGCCAACAAAGCAATGTAACATACTTATGTGGGGTGTCCATGGGGTGTTGTGATCCCAACCATCACCAGTAGAGCTACATAGAATGAACTAATATTCCCTTTAGTCTCTGTAGTTAAATATCAGATGGTGGGCCTACCTGGGAAATCTCCGGTACTCCAGTGGGCCAGTTTGACCACTCCTCCTACGATGTTGATCCTCTCTCCAACAAAGAAATGTAACATAGTTATCTGGGGTGTCCATGGGGTGTTGTGTTACCAACCATCACCAGTAGAGCTACATAGAATGAATTCATCCCCCCTTTAGTCTCTGTAGTTACATATCAGATGGTGGGCCTACCCGGGAAATCTCCAGTCCTCCAGTGGGCCAGTTTGACCATTCCTCCTATGATGTTGAGCCTAGGACTTTGTAAAGAGCTCCCCAATTATCAGATGCCCTCTCTGTGCCACCTTCTGCCACCCCTACTCTCCTACCTTCCATAGAGCTATATAGTGTAAATTAATCTCCCCTAGTCTCTGTAGTTACATTTCAGATGATGGCCTACCTGGGAAATCTCCGGTCCTCCAGTGGGCTAATTTGACCACTCCTCCTACGATGTTGATCCTCTCTCCAACAAAGCAATGTAACGTACTTATGTGGGGTGTCCATGGGGTGTTGTGATCCCAACCATCACCAGTGGAGCTACATAGAATGAATTAATCTCCCTTTTAGTCTCTGTAGTTACATATCAGATGATGGGCCTACCTGGGAAATCTCCGGTCTTCCAGTGGGCCAGTTTGACCAGTCCTCCTACGATGTTGATCCTCTATCCAAAAAAGCAATGTAACGTACTTCTGTGGGTGAAGGGAGTCAATACAGTGGCTCTCCACTCCGGCTTATAGAGGTGACCACAAGGGGAAGAACATCTGTATGAAGTCCATCAATGGGACCATGGACTCAAGGGTCTGGATGCAACTGCAGTCCCTGCACCCATTATAGTTATGTGCTGAAATTTGAGCCTAGTTGACCAGAGATACAAGTCAGTGGAGTAAATGGAAGCCCATAGGACTTTGTAATAGAGTTCCCAAATTATTAGATACCCACTTTGGGCCACCTTCTGCCACCCCTATGCTCCTACCTGCTATAGAGCTACATAGAATAAATTAATCTCCCCTCTAGTCTCTGTAGTTACATATCAGATGGTGGGCCTACCTGGGAAATCCCCGGTCTGCTAGTAGGCCAGTTTGACCAGTCATCCTATGATGTTGATCCTCTCTACAACAAACCAATGTAACATACTTATGTGGGGTGTCCCTGGGGTGTGGTGATCTCAACCATCACCAGTAGGGGTGCTATTGTGATTTTGGGCATGGCGCCCCCTCCCTCACAGCCGCGCAATGTCTTTTCTGTATATGCTGTTCCTGAATGTGACGGCTCAGCATTCTTTTGTTTTCTGTTTTCAGTCGCAGTTAAAGGAATCATTATAGGGCTCTCCACTCCAACTTATAGAAGCGACCACAAGGGGAAGACCCTCTGTATGAAGTCCATCAATAGGACCATGGACTCAAGGGTCTGGATGCAACTGCAGTCCCTGCACCCATTAAAGTTATACCCTGGAACTTGAGCCCACTTGAGGAGAGATACAAGTCAGTAGAGTAATTGGAAGCCCCTAGGACTTTGTAATATAGCTCCCAAATATCAGGTGCCCACTTTGGGCCACCTTCTGTCACCCCTACACTCATATCTACCATAGAGCTACATAGAATAAATTAATCTCCCCTCTAGTCTCTGTAGTTACATATTAGATGGTGGGCCTACCTGGGAAATCTCCGGTCCTCCAGTGGGCCAGTTTGACCAGTCCTCCAATGATGTTTTTCCTAGGACTTTGTAAACAGCTCTCCAATTATAAGATACCCACTTTGTGCCATCTTCTGCCACCCCTACGCTCCTACCTGCCATAGAGCTACAAAGAATAAATTCATCTCCCCTTTAGTCTCTGTAGTTGAATATCAGATGGTGGGCCTACCTGGGAAATCTCCGGTGCTCCAGTGGGCCAGTTTGACCACTCCTCCTACGATGTTGATGCTCTCTCCAACAAAGCAATATAACATACTTATGTGGGGTATCCATGAGGTGTTGTGATCTCAACCATCACCAGTAGAGCTACATAGAATGAATTAATCTCTGTAGTTGAAAATCAGATGGTGGGCCTACCTGGGAAATCTCCGGTCCTCCAGTGGGCCAGTTTGACCATTCCTCCTACGATGTTGATCCTCTCTCCAACAAAGCAATGTAACATACTTATGTGGGGTGTCCATGGCGTGTTGTGATCCCAACCATAACCAGTAGAGCTAAATAGAATGAATTAATCTCTCCTTCAGTCTCTGTAGTTACATATCAGATGGTGGGCCTACCTGGGAAATCTCGGGTCTTCCAGTGGGCCAGTTTGACCATTCCTCCTATGATGTTGATCCTCTAAAAAAGCAATGTACCGTACTTATGTGGGGTGTCCCTGGGTTGTGGTGATCCCAACCATCACCAGACGGGGTGGTATTGTGATTTTGGGCATGGCGCCCCCTCCCTTACACCCGCGCAATGTTTTTTCTGTATATGCTGTTCCAGAAGTTGACGGCTCAGCATTCTTTTGTATTCTGTTTGCAGCCGCAGTGAAGGGAGTCATTAGCACCAAGTACAATAGGGACAAATGTGGAAGAAAAGGTTCTTGAACAGATATACAGTATATTTGAGAAGTGGTGACAGTGATCAATACCCAGTGACATCAATGACATTGTAACCAGAGAGGATACTCCTGCAAAGCGCAGGGCGCAGGTATCGAGTCTCGTAAGACTACAAAACATGTTATATCACATCCCAGTAGGATATTACTAAAAAGAAGCGAGTCTCGCAAGAATTAGGGATTAATTAAATTCCGCGTTGCCCAAATTAGACCCCGTCTATAGAATCCATTACCTCTTAGTGGTTGTCTATTGTGATGTTAATCAATGTGTCATGGGTGCGCCCCGCTCGGGGGGGGGGGGGGGGGGGACACCTCTGGCGAATCTGGGACCAGAAGGTCACAACTCCTTATCATAAGCAGGTCTGCAGCTTGTGTTTAAATCTTTCGGCTGTAGGGGTTAAGGACTCTTTCTTATCTGGCTATCCTTTGTAGCCTTAATGCAAGGTGCAGCTCTTTTATGATCACTCCCCTTCGCTATAACAAGTCACGTGTCTTACCATCTGATGCCGGTTATAGATTCTCATTCTAATGTTGACCAGTTTGGAAGGAGCTAGTCTTTAGAAGAAGCTGAGGAGTCGTGACAATTGCAGCTGTGGTGTTTAGCTGAATTAGAGGAACTTTGGGTGTTTTCCTTGTGTGTCTATTTTCCCCCTGTCTGTCTCCCTTCCCATATGTTGTATTTTTGTAGTGGTGAGACTAGTGGTCTCGCTAGTCTTCTCACTAGCTAGGGTGAGTTCAGGGCAAATGAGGGCCTAGGTACGAGATCGGCGACAGGACATTAGGGAATGCAGGGATCAGCCTCAGGTGAGTGGCAGGAGGTGACCCGTCCCCCCTCTCCCTAGAGCTAGGGCTCATCGTTGTATCATAATCCCTGTGTACCCTTCATGTTGTGGCACTTGCCAGTTTTTTCCAATTGTTCCCTAATACCTGGTGGACCCCAGTAGTCACTGCCTGACATGATGTTTATGTGACTATGTGATGATTTCATAATTAACCTGTTCTCAAGTCCTCTCAGATCAAGTGGAAAGTTGTTTGCCATAACATGCTGAGAGTTGTAGTTTTTAAAAAGTCGGAGAATCGCTGTTTTGAGTCCATTGTAAACCATACGTCTCCATTTGCCCAAAAAACAGAATAAAAGCTCAGTCTTGCTGCCCTCTATGAACACAACAAGTTAAATCTGGTACACATATTAGTCTAATAAATCCAAGAACTAACTTAATTCTCTTGTTCTTTAAACATGTCATTTTTATAGTGGGAGGTTCCTCCTTCAATGCATTCTGCCAGCACTACTGGGGCTGGAACCTCCTCTTCCTCACTTCCCAGCATGTATTCCTCCTGGCAACGGCCAGTGACATGCCAGCCATACACTGAAGGCTCACTTCTCTCTTATTCATATATTAAGTTTAACAGGTTAGCAGGAGCAGAGAGACAAAGACTAAGCCTCATTTCCTATAAGGAAACAAAAACTTGCCCCTCCTTCCTAGAAGATGACAAAGACCCGTTCCCACTTCCTATAAAGAGACAAAAGCCTGCCCTCACTTCCTAGAAGGAGACAAAGAACTGCACTCCCGTGCTAGGAGACAAAGACCTGCCCTTACTTCCTATAAGGAAACAAAGAACTGTCCTCACTTCCTATTAGGAAACAAAGAACTGTCCCCACTTCCTATTAGGAAACAAAGAACTGTCCCCACTTCCTATAAGGAAACAAAGACCTGCCCTCACTTCCAATAAGGAAACAAAGACCTGTCCTCACTTCCTATAAGGAAACAAAGACCTGCCCAACTTTATATAAAGCAGATAAAGACCTGCCCCCACTTCCTATAAAAGAGACAAAGACCTGCTTTTACTTCCTAGAAGAAGACAAATACCTGCTCTCACTTCCTGTAAGGAAACAAATTCCTGCCCCCACTTCCTTTTAGAAGACAAAGACCTTCCCCACGTCTTATAAAGAAAACAAAGACCTGATTTTACTTCCTAGAAGAAGACAACGACCTACCCTCACTTCCTATAATGAAACATAAACCTGTCCCCATTTTATATAAAGCAGACAAAGACCTGCCCCCACTTTATATAGATGAAACAAAGACCTACCCTCACATCCTATAAGGAGACAAAGACCCGACCCCACTTCCTATAAGGAAACAAAGTCCTGCCCTCACTTCCTATAAGGAAACAAAGACCTGCCCTCACTTCCTATAAGGAAACAAAGACCTGCCCTCACTTTATATAAAGGAGACAAAGACCTGCCCCCACTTCCTGTAAGAAAACAAAGACTTGCCCTCACTTCCTATAAGGAAACAAAGACATGCCCTATCTTCCTATAAGGAAACAAAGACCTGCCCTCACTTCCTATAAGGAAACAAAGACCTGCCCTCCCTTCCTATAAGGAAACAAAGACCTGCCCTCACTTTATATAAAGGAGACAAAGACCTGCCCCCACTTCCTGTAAGAAAACAAAGACCTGCCCTCACTTCCTATAAGGAATCAAAGACCTGCCCTATCTTCCTATAAGGAAACAAAGACCTGCCCTCCCTTCCTATAAGGAAACAAAGACCTGCCCTCACTTTATATAAAGGAGACAAAGACCTGCCCCCACTTCCTGTAAGAAAACAAAGACCTGCCCTCCCTTCCTATAAGGAAACAAAGACCTGCTCTCACTTATTGTAAAGAAACAAAGACCTGCCCTCACTTCCTGTAAGGAAACATAAGACCTGCCCTCACTTTATATAAAGGAAACAAAGACCTGCCCCCACTTTATATAAAGGAAACAAAGACCTGCCCCCACTTTATTTAAAGGAAACAAAGACCTGCCCTCACTTCCTGTAGGAAAACAAAGACCTGCCCTCACTTCCTGTACGAAAACAAAGACCTGCCCTATATTCCTATAAGGAAACAAAGACCTGCCCTCACTTTATATAAAGGAGACAAAGGCCTGCACTCACTTCCTGTAAGGAGAAAAAAACCCCTGGAGACAGGTGAAGATAGAGACAAACGCGGCGCCAATCTGAGTGTAGTGAGTTTTTTATATATAAAGGTGTTGAAATAGTGGAACTCTCACCTGGTTCAGAGGTTAGAAAGCCTGGAATAATCCGAGAGGAGTTGATCCACTTCCCAGTAGGATTATGGTGCAGTCTGCAACAATCGCACTGGATACTATAGAGGAGCCCTCCAGCAGGTCCACTTAGTGAAAGAAGTTCCAAAGGCAACTACCAGTCTTGCGGCGCTCCTGCTACCAATGGTGGAACATATTGTATGATTTTTGGTCATATGACTGGACCAATATACAAATAAGTAAAGAGATATTTTATTTCTACATTAAACTATGGTTAATTATACACCGCGTTTCGGCTCGGATGTTTTATCCTTCAGCCTTTTTCAGGTATAATTGTGAGAAAAAAGACGTATACCATTTTTTCTCACAATTATACCTGAAGAAGGCTGAAGGATAAAACATCCGAGCCGAAACGTGTGGTATAATTAACTATATTTTAATGTACAAATAAAATATCTGTTTACTTATTTCTATATTGGTCTAGTCATATGATCAAAATTCATCCAATATGTTCCACCATTGGTAGCAGGAGCGCCGCAAGACTGGTAATTGCCTTTGGAACTTCCTGTAAGGAGACAAAGACCTGCCCCCACTTCCTATAAGGAGAAAAAGACCTGCCCCCACTTCCTATAAGGAGAAAAAGAACTGCCCCCACTTCCTATAAGGAGACAAAGACCTTTCCTCACTTCCTATAAGGAGACAAAGACCTTTCCTCACTTCCTATAAGGAGACAAAGACCTGCCCTCACTTTATATAAAGGAGGCAAAGACCTGCCCTCACTTCCTTTAAGGAGACAAAGACCTCCCCCACTTCCTATAAAGGAGAAAGAGACCTGCTTTTACTTCCTATAAGGAAACAAAGACCTGTCCTCACTTCCTGTAAGGAGACAAAGACCTGCCCCCACTTCCAATAAGGAAACAAAGACCCAACCCCACTTAATTTAACGGAACAAAGACCTGCCCGCACTTCCTATAAAGGAGACAAAGACCTACCCTCACTTCCTGTAAGGAGACAAAGACCTGCCCCCACTTCCTATAAGGAAACAAAGACCTGCCCTCACTTCCTGTAAGGAAACAAAGACCTGCCCTCACTTCCTATAAGGAAACAAAGACCTGCCCTCACTTCCTATAAGGAAACAAAGACCTGCCCCCACTTCCTATAAAAGAGACAAAGACCTGCTTTTACTTCCTAGAAGAAGACAAATACCTGCTCTCACTTCCTGTAAGGAAACAAATTCCTGCCCCCACTTCCTTTTAGAAGACAAAGACCCCCCCCACGTCTTATAAAGAAAACAAAGACCTGATTTTACTTCCTAGAAGACGACAACAACCTACTCTCACTTCCTATAATGAAACAAAAACCTGTCCCCATTTTATATAAAGCAGACAAAGACCTGCCCCCACTTTATATAAAGGAAACAAAGACCTACCCTCACTTCCTATAAGGAGACAAAGACCTGCCCTCACTTCCTGTAAGGAGAAAAAGACCTGCCCCCACTTCCTATAAGGAGAAAAAGACCTGCCCCCACTTCCTATAAGGAGACAAAGACCTGCCCCCACTTCCTATAAAGGAGAAAGAGACCTGCTTTTACTTCCTATAAGGAAACAAAGACCTGTCCTCACTTCCTGTAAGGAGACAAAGACCTGCCCCCACTTCCAATAAGGAAACAAAGACCTGCCCCCACTTCCTGTAAGAACACAAAGACCCAACCCCACTTAATTTAAGGGAACAAAGACCTGCCCTTACTTCCTATAAAGGAGACAAAGACCTACCCTCACTTCCTGTAAGGAGACAAAGACCTGCCCCCACTTCCTATATACTAGACAAAGACCTGCCCCCACTTCCTATATACTAGACAAAGACCTGCCCCCACTTCCTATAAGGAAACAAAGACCTGCCCCCACTTCCTATAAGGAAACAAAGACCTGCCCTCACTTCCTATAAGGAAACAAAGACCTGCCCTCACTTCCTATAAGGAAACAAAGACCTGCCCTCACTTCCTATAAGGAAACAAAGACCTGCCCTCACTTTATATAAAGGAGGCAAAGGCTTGCCCTCACTTCCTATAAGGAAACAAAGACCTTTCCTCACTTCCTATAAGGAGACAAAGATCTTCCCCTACTTCCTATAAAGGAGACAAAGTCCTGCCCTCACTTTATGTAAAGGAGACAAAGACCTGCCCCCACTTCCTATATACTAGACAAAGACCTGCCCCCACTTCCTATAAGGAAACAAAGACCTGCCCCCACTTCCTATAAGGAAACAAAGACCTACCCTCACTTCCTATAAGGAAACAAAGACCTGTCCTCACTTCCTAGAAGGAAACAAAGACCTGCCCTCACTTCCTATAAGGAAACAAAGACCTGCCCTCACTTTATATAAAGGAGACAAAGACCTGTCCTCACTTCCTAGAAGGAAACAAAGACCTGTCCTCACTTCCTAGAAGGAAACAAAGACCTGCCCTCACTTCCTATAAGGAAACAAAGACCTGCCCTCACTTTATATAAAGGAGACAAAGACCTGCCCCCACTTCCTATAAGGAAACAAAGACCTGCCCTCACTTCCTATAAGGAAACAAAGACCTGCCCTCACTTTATATAAAGGAGACAAAGACCTGCCCTCACTTCCTATAAGGAAACAAAGACCTGCCCTCACTTTATATAAAGGAGACAAAGACCTGCCCTCACTTCCTATAAGGAGACAAAGATCTTCCCCTACTTCCTATAAAGGAGACAAAGACCTGCCCTCACTTTATGTAAAGGAGACAAAGGCCTGCCCTCACTTTATGTAAAGGAGACAAAGGCCTGCCCTCACTTTATGTAAAGGAGACAAAGACCTGCCCTCACTTTATGTAAAGGAGACAAAGGCCTGCCCTCACTTCCATTTTTTCCAGTCATGGCCTTGGTCATCAGCTGAGTGTGGTCTCCGTACATCTTAGCCTCCGTGGTCTTCCAGGAACATAAGCTTGTTTACTCCTCGGTGCTTTCCAGCAGATGTTGCTGTGCGCAGGACTGAGGACGAGCCGGTACATGCGCTGACAAGCTGCCAATGTTGGGGGATAATCCCTCAGTGTCATGATGAATTTCGCATTACTGTAAATGTGTCCTTGATCATAACAGAGGCTGCGAGACTTGGGATTATTCCCCGGCTTACATAATCATGTGGCTTCTTAGCTCGGCTAGTTATTCACTTATTTAGAGGAAAACATCAGAAATGTGGATCTAGTTCACGTTGATAACAGTGCCAAAAGCCATAAGATAGAGGCCCCTACAGCAAAAATCAAAATGGGGACTCATTCCAGTGCCGAAAAAGTAGTCCTGTTTTGTTCCTACCTAGTCAATAGGACCAACAAAACCTAGATCCATCTATCCAGGGACCCCATTTGCATGAATATTGGGTATGGAGAAAGCTGGGAACAGGGGCTCCTAGACTGACCCTCAGGCTATCCCTGATCTCAGTGTTACCTCTGAAGGTGAGGATGTCTGAGCCGCCTTCCTGGCCCTGCTCCTGACTAGCTCTGATCTTATACCCCCTACCCTCAGGAAAGGGCCAGGACAGGTGTTATTAAACCCACAGAGATAGACCTACAGGAGACACCAAAACTCTATCTCACAGTATGCTCACACAGAGATAAAAGACAATAAGAGATAAGGAGGAAAATAAGAGCAGGGAGGAAATAACAAGACAATAGAATTCCAGAACAACTCCACACACAAAGCAATACAACAGCACACAGACCAACACAGCAATAAACTATAGTCCTGGCCCTGCTCCTGACCAGCCCTGATCTTATACCCCCTTGCCCAGGGGAGGGCCGGGACAGGAGTGTAATTAAACCTACAGAGATAGACAAATAGGGAAAACCAAAACTCTATCTCACAGTACGCTCACAGAAATAAAAGACAATAAGAGACAAGGAGGAATATAAGAGCAGGGAGGAAACAATAAGATGACAGTGAACTCCAACACAACTCAATACAATCACCAGCAGGACTGGGACACAACAGCACACAGACCAACACACAAAGCCATAGTTGGCATAGCTAGACAGATTCCACCATCTTAAAAAGGCAGGGAGCAAATGTGATAGGTTTCCAACAATATGTGATCCCAGAAGTCACTAGCAGGCTAGAAGACGTTTATTCTTGCTAGCCTACAGCCCACAGCTGGTCAACGCCTGAGTCTACCTGTGTAGCTCAGAAACACCAGGGAAACCATAGTGTGTAGTGTCCGAATCTGTAGTGTGAACAGCGTCTGATGCCGCCATGACAAGCAAAACTCTGTGTAACAGTATCTCACTACCATAGTGAGGTGTTACTTGGTGTTTCCATATCAAAGCTTAATAGGGTGATACTTATCAAAAAATGCATAGTTGCTGCCTGCATTGAGTAATGCAGTCCTGCAGAGAGTCTCTCACATACGTGTAGAAGTCTCATAGGAGGTGTGAAGTGGAATGAAGCAGCCGGTGAGGCAGTGAGACAGCTCCGGTATTACATGTACTTGTTGCTGAGCTTCAAACATCAGCTTCTTGACATGAAGAAGCCTCGTGTGGTCTAGAACTTTGCCAAATGCATGATCTAGAACATAACTGCTTCCTCTGGATCTTCTGGCTCATGCCTTCCATCACTTCTAAAAGCTACCTGGTAGACCACAAAATACTGCTTCTTGTGTGGTCTAGAACTTTGAAACTTGCATGATCTAGAACATAACTGCTTCCTCTGGATCTTGTGGCTCATGCCTTCCATCACTTCTAAAAGCTACCTGGTAGACCACAAAATACTGCTTCTTGTGTGGTATAGAACTTTGAAACTTGCATGATCTAGAACATAACTGCTGTCTCTTGATCTTCTGGATCATGCCTTCCATCACTCCTTAACAGCTACACGATAGACCACAACATACTGCCACTAGTATGGTCTAGAACTTCTGATCTTCTCAATCCTGCTTGCCACAACTCATTAACAACTATACAGTAGACCACAAAATTCTGCCCTTTGTGTTATCTAAAACCTTACAACTTGAAATCTAGAACATAACTTTTCTCTTGATCATGCCCTCCATAACATCCTAAAAGCTACCCGGTAGACCACAAAATTCTGGCCATTGTGTGGTCTAGAACTTTGGTGGATCACACAAACCATCACAACTTAGCAGCTAGCCAGTATAGCTCACAGTACTGCCCATTGTGTGGTCTAGAACTTTGCAAATTGCAATATCTGCTTTCTCTTGATCCTGCTTTCCGTTACTTCCTAAAAGCTACATGATAGACCACAAAATGATGCCCCTTGTGTCATCTAGAACGTCATAACTTGCATAATCTAGAACACAACTGTTTTGTCTTGATCTTTTGGATCATGCCTTTCATCACTCCTTAGCGGCTACATGGTAGACCACAACATACTGCCACTTGTGTGGTCTAGAACATCTGATCTTTTCAATCATACCATCCACCACTCATTAACATCTCTATGGTAGACTATAAAATGATGCCCCTTGTGTTATCTAGAACTTTACAACTTCAAAATCTAGAAAATTTAGGTTTTATCTTGATCTTCTGGATCATGACTTCCATCACTCCTTAACAGATATACGGTAGACTACAACATACTGACACTTGTGTGGTCTAGAACGTATGATCTTCTCGATCCTGCTTGCCCTAACTCATTAACAACTATACAGTAGACCACAAAATTCTGCCCTTTGTGTTATCTAGAACTTTACAACTTGAAATCTAGAACATAACTGTTTTCTCTTGATCTTCTAGATAATGCCTTCCATAACTTCCTAAAAGCTACCCGGCAGACCACAAAATTCTGGCCATTGTGTGGTCTAGAACATCGGTGGATCACACCAACCATCACAACTTAGCAGCTAGCCAGTATAGCTCACAGTACTGCCCATTGTGTGGTTTAGAACTTTTGCGATTTGCGAATTGGATCCATCACTTCTTAAAGATTACACTGTTGACTACAAAGTACTGCCCAGATAAAACAGTCCAAATCAAAACACTCATACAATATATAGCTACTGGCCATCAGGATTAGCTTGGAAATTAAAGGGAATTGTCCAAGTTAAGTGTCACGGATGTGTCCCGTGTGACAGTCATGTGGTTTCTGGCAATAGAAGGTCACAATGTTTGGCTGCAGAGAATGCCACCTGACTTTCCATTGTTCCTGCTGTCAGTATTCATTGGTATAGGTAGCTTTCCTGCTGGATTCATCTCTCACCCTTTTGGACCCAGCAGGAGCTCGCCTTCCACCCAGCTGCTGATCATCAACATTCTCTTGGTGTTTATGTACCCCTTCCTTTCTTGGACTAGTGCTGATGATATTTTCAGTTCCTTCAAGCAGAGGTTGCAAGCAGGTGGCTTGTACTTCTCTGTGATGTCGTTGCTGAACTTCTGCGTGAGTCATCTAATGATAAGTAGTTCATGCTTTTTCCTCTGTGTCCTCTTTGTGACTTCTCTAGTGTTTAGTGGGGTTGATGAAGAGCTCATCCCATCTGTTCCCTATTTAGGGTCCAGTACTAGGAATATCTAGGGTCAGGTATCCAGCTCGGCACATAGGTGCAAAACCTATCTAGGGTGGTGAGGGACCCCAGGGACCAGCACTAGGGATACCTAAGGTATTGTATCCAGCTTGGCGCATAGGTGTGGAACCTATCTAGGGTGGTGAGGGACCCCAGGACCAGCATTAGGGATACCTACGGTCAAGTATCCTGCTTAGCACATAGATGCAGAACCTATCTAGGGTGGGGAGGGACCCCAGGGACCAGCAGTAGGCTTGGTCAGGGGTCACCATCTTCACTTACCCTAGACACAGGGTTTCCCTTCCTTTTCTCTGTGTGCGTGGTACTTCCCCGTACCTAGTGTGACATTTCCTATTAATCCTGTAATGACCAAGCTTGTTTTGGGTCCTAATTATGTTTTTTCAGTATTTTTATTTTTAACCTCACATTCCAGGAGTCACTTTTTTATAATGATGGCTTTTTTTTAGCTATGTCTGTAATGGCCCTATTTTAGGATGCATAATTAACTTTATTATCTTTATTATTATTTATTCTATTTTTTTGCCTTTTTTTTCCCCGCTGTTGACAATGCAGTAAAAGCGACATGTTATATATATATATATATATATATATATATATATATATATATATATATCTGATAAAACACAAAATATAGTTTTATGGGTTGTTTTTTTTTCCTTTTGATAAATAAAAACAAGTTTTATAGTAAAAAAAAATAAAAAAAATTTTCTGAATATTTTTGATACAATAATCTAATTATGCCATTTTCCAATATTGCATAAATGACGTTTGGGTAGTTAAAATTTCATTTTATGGTGAAACATTTATCACTCCATTTATCAGATCTTAGGGGATTCTCCTGGACTCTGCCTTATTAATCCCTATGGATCTTTAGTTACTCCCCATTTGGGACAATGGAGTAGGTTGCTGGCTGGTGGAGCAAGCTGGCAGCAAGAAGGGTCATCTTACTGGGTCTCGTTAGCCAGGGACAGAACAGGAAAGTAAGTGAGTAGTCTGAACTTGAGTCGATGTCCTGGGGTGTAATGGGATAACTGGGGCTCAGGCTAGGTGGGCCCTAGCTGTCCCTGATCCCAGAGATACAGTGTATCTGATGGTGACGATGTCTGAGCCGCCTTCCTAACCCTGATCTAATATTTTCTCTCCATTTATCAGTTCTTAGGAGTTGTCCTGACCTCCACCCTTTTAATCACAGTAGATCTTTAGTTATTTACACAGAGGGTCCCCATTTGGGACTTTGGAGTAGGCTGCTGACTGGTGGAGCAAGCTGGCAGCAAGAAGGGTCATCATACTAGGTCATTAGCCATGGACAGAATACAAAACCAAGTGAGTGGTGTGAACTTGAGTTGATATCCTGGGGTGTAATGGGATAACTGGGGCTCAGGCTAGGTGGGCCCTAGCTGTCCCTGATCCCAGAGATACAGTGTATCTGATGGTGACGATGTCTGAGCCGCCTTCCTAACCCTGATCTAATATTTTCTCTCCATTTATCAGTTCTTAGGAGTTGTCCTGACCTCCACCCTTTTAATCACAGTAGATCTTTAGTTATTTACACAGAGGGTCCCCATTTGGGACTTTGGAGTAGGCTGCTGACTGGTGGAGCAAGCTGGCAGCAAGAAGGGTCATCATACTAGGTCATTAGCCATGGACAGAATACAAAACCAAGTGAGTGGTGTGAACTTGAGTTGATATCCTGGGGTGTGATGGGATAACCAGGGTCCTAATCTGGCCCTCAGACAATGGAGTAGGCTGCTGGCTGGTGGAGTGAGCTGGCTGTACGATCCGTCACGATGTACAGCTGATGTCAGTGAGCTTGCTATCCGTCACAGCACTAAGCTAGGTTTCCGTAGGTTTCCATGTCTATATATTAATGCTTTCGTTAATACTACCATTTGTAGCTGCTGAGCGCCAATATTGACATATGGGAGATGTTCTTCTCCGCGATGTCCTTCTCAACTCCTTGTTATGAATGACTAATTCACTCGCTCAGTCATTTACAGCAAGTGTTTGGCCTTGGGAGGTGGCACAAAGCGCGTAGAAGACATCAGTGCATGCGTGCGCTATTCCTGGATTCCGTGCATAATACTGAAGCGGAGGTGAAAAAAAAACAAATTACGGTATGTACGAGGAAAAAATACCGTCCTGAGATGTAACTGCAATATTAATGGTTCTTATACTCACCCTCTGGTCGATTCACCTGTTACCGACGCCGGAATTAGAAGTTAAATTACAGTTTCCAATGTAAGTCTATGAGAGCCAGAACGAGGCTCTCATAGACTTGTATTGACTTCTGACCACCAATGCACCCTAATAAATACTGAAGCACCCAGCAGGTCACAAATGGCCACAGTCACGGTGATAATAGATGAAGATGGTATGAGGTGAGTATAAGATATGAATCTACATAACAAGCTTTCAATGTAAGTCTATCAGAGCCAGAACAATCTACTCATAGACTGGTATTGACTTCTGACCACCGCTCTATGAAACACTGGAGCTGACGGCAGGTCCCAAATGGCCATAGTGGCGGTGATAGTAGATGAAGATGGTAGAAGGTGAGTATAAGATATGAATCTACATACCAAGCTTCCAATGTAAGTCTATAAGAACAAGGACAAGGCTCTCATAGACTTGTATTGATTTCTGACCACTAGTGTGCTCTATGAAACACTGGAGCTGCCGGCAGGTCCCAAATGGCCACAGTGGCGGTGATAGTAGATGAAGATAGCAGAAGGTGAGTATAAAATATGTATCTACATAACAAGCTTCCAGTGTAAGTCTATGAGAGCAAGAACAATGCTCTCATAGACTTGTATTGACTTCTGACCACCAATGTGACCCAAGAAACACTGAAGCACCCAGCAGGTCCCAAATGGCCACAGTAACGGTGATAGTAGATGAAGATGGCGGAAGGTGATTATAAGATATGAAGTTACATCAAAAGCTGCCAATGTAAGTCTATGAGAGCAAGAACAAGGCTCTCATAGACTTGTATTGACTTCTGACCTCCGGTGCGCTCCAAGAAACACCAGATCTGCCGGCAGGTCACAAATGGCCACAGTGGCGGTGACAGTAGATGAAGATGGCAGAAGGTGAGTATAAGATATGAATCTACATAACAAGCTTCCAATGTAAGTCTATAAGAGCCAGAACAAGGCTATCATAGACTTGTATTGACTTCTGACTACGAAACACTGGAGATGCCGGCAGGTCACAAATGGCCACAGTGGCGGTGATAGTAAATGAAGATGGCGGAAGATAATTATAAGATATGAAGTTACAGCACAAGCTTCCAATGTAAGTCTATGAGAGCCAGAACGAGGCTCTCATAGACTTGGATTGACTTCTGACCTCCAGGTTTCAGGGAACTCAAAAAATTCCAGCAAGTGCCCGGAAAGTCACTCAGCAAAGGGTTCAACACCAATGCAGAGCTTGCCCCGGAACGGCAGCGGGCAGGGGTCAGTGCAGAACGCCTGGTATCAAGAAGTTCAGCAAAGAAGCCACTTATCCCCAAGAGAAACATCAAAGACAAGCTGACATTCTGCTGGAAGATAGCTTAACAATGAAAAATAAGAAAGGGGTGATAGAAAACTGCTGCCGAGTATGACTGAGAGTAGTAAGTGTTGCCTGCAGTCCTATGTAACAGCACAAAAAACACACAGTGAAACCTCCCTGAATACAGATAATGTAGCAGGTGTCACCTGCAGTCCTACGTAACACTACAGATTATTCATGGATAACTCTCTCAGTGCAGATAATGTAGTAGATGTCACCTGCAGTCCTATGTAACACCACAGATAACACAGTGATACCTTTGTGAGTACAGATAATGCAGTAGATATCACTTGCAGGCCTATGTAACACCACTGATAACACAATGTTAACTCTCAGTACAGATAATGTAGTAGATGTCACCTGCAGTCCTATGTAACACCACAGAAAATACTGTGATAACTGAGTACAGATAATGCAGTAGATGTCACATGCAGTCCTATGTAACACCACAGATAACAGTGATAACTCTCTTAGTACAGATAATGTAGTAGATGTCACTTGCAGTCCCATGTAACACCACAGATAATACAGTGATAACTCTCTTAGTACAGATAATGCAGCAGATGTCACCTGCAGTCCTATGTAACACCACAGATAACAGTTAAAACCTCTCTTAGTACAGATAATGTAGTAGATGTCACCTGCAGTCCTATGTAACACCACAGAAAACACTGTGATTACTCTCTTAGTACAGATAATGCAGTAGATGTCACCTGCAGTCCCATGTAACACCACAGATAATACAGTGATAACTCTCTTAGTTCAGATAATGCAGTAGATGTCACATGCAGTCCTATGTAACACCACAGATAACAGTGATAACCTCTCTTAGTACAGATAATGTAGTAGATGTCACCTGCAGTCCTATGTAACACCACAGAAAACACAGTGATTAATATAGTAGATGTCACCTGTAGTCCTATGTAACACCACAGATAACACAGATAACTGTCTCTGAGTACACATAATGTAGCGGATGTAAGCTGCAGTCCTATGTAACACCACAGATAACATAGTGATAACTCTGAGTACAGATAATGTAGCAAATGATACCAGCAGTCCTATGTAACACCACAGTTATCACAGTGATATCCCTTTAAAGTGGATTTTTCACTTTATTTCTTATTCTAAACGGAGCACCACAATCAGTTGCTGCTGTTCCACTGATTCGGGAACAGTTTTTCTTTCTCTTCTGTGCCCCTCCGTTCCAAAGTTATGCCCCTTTTAGTAAAGAACCGCAGATCTTCCTTGTGGGTGTGGCCACAAAGTAGTTCTGAGGTATATGCCCAGAGTGTTGAAGGGAAAATTTGCATCTTTACTAAAAGGGGCATAACTTTGGAACGGAGGGGCACAGAAGAGAAAGAAAAACTGTTCCCGAATCAGTGGAACAGCAGCAATTGGAGGAGGTGCTCAATTTAGAATAAGAAATCAAGTGAAAAATCCCCTTTAAGGCATTATTGGGGGTGCTGTGAACAAGGAGGAGGCTGGAAACGCGTGACTCACTCTATTCATTTATATGGG